>NC_136490.1:43105629-43133129 GCF_053919585.1 Euprymna scolopes | reverse complement strand
GGTCAATGGTCAAAACATTATTATTATTATTATTATTATTATTATTATTATTATTATTATTATTATTATTATTATTGTTATTGTATTCTTACTAATTGATTTGCGCGACAGATTGTCGCTGGATCAGCTATTATGATTAGAAGAATAAACAATTAAATTGCGGCAGAAATGATTGACGTGTGAATCGCAAAAAGAATGCGAAAATAGAAAATACATATAAACATTCTTTTGGATTGAGATAAACAAATAACTAGATGGAAACATTAGATTGGTCTGAGACACGTAATTAGGTGACGTAAGAGAACACGTGATGAAGTTAGTTCTGGAGAGATTCAGAGAGTTGAGGATTGACCACCAGAGCGGACAGACGTCAAGACCGGGTCGGGCAGACAGCTAGGAGCGGGCTGTATGAACAGAAATATAGACTAACTGCAGATCCTGTGAAAACCATTTGAGACAACTGTAATAAATTTATATGATAAAAATATAAAAAGTTGTTTTAAATGGTTTCACAAATAAGAACAGTTGTCTCAGAAATGGTGCTGACCGTTTCATGGTTTGTCACGGAGCAGCGGGAAGATACCGAAGAACTCTTCAAGAAAAAAAATATGAAGCATATATTATTATTCTTACATATGAACTGTAAAAATATCGCGTGTGATAAGTCTGATACAACATGATTCAGTTTACACTTCAATATCATGTCCTCCTAGCTAAACAACATATATACGATTTATACGTTTATTATCTGTCTGTTGAAACATCCACTAGATAACACATGACGCGTGTTTATATATCATCTTCTCCAATATCAATATAAACAAATATACAACATCGGAATTGGAATTTACTTAAACTAGTTCCCGATTCCGAAACGATTCATTTAATTTATTTTTTATTTTTATTTATTTCTTTATTTTTTGACAATAAATAATGAAACAAGTGTTTATTCATTTATGACGTAAAACTAATTACCAGGAGTTACTGAATGTAATTTCTTTATTTCATTGGTACATTACTGTAAACATGGCATTGTAAACCTTTTTCGCACATATTCGCTACACGTTTCATGAAGATACCACTTGATATTAAAGAATTTAAATTGCTACAGGACAATGGTTATTCGATTTCGTTATCATCGACTCCTTCTGAAATAAATTCTTATGCTACGTTTCGTTCTAGACACAAGTGAAAAATAAAATAAAGATCTCGGTTCATCAGAATCATGGATAAAACACATTAAGGGAAAACCTAAGATGTTTTCCGAATTGTAAAGGAAATTATATATACATTTAAACTTAGCTTAACCAGCATTAAAAAGGAGAATGAAACCCGGGCAGTTGTTGCTGTAACTAACAGAACAGAAAAGAGATGAAAAAATGTTACCAAAGGAAAGACTCTTCTACTTAGCTTTGTTCACATTGTTGGGTTGAAAAACTTTAAATGTCGGTCCATAAGCCCATCACAACAAAAAATATAAACAATCAAGTAAAAATGTTATGATCTACCAACATTTTGTTTCGATTTTTAAGTAATTGCTAGGACTATGACAACAGAATATTCTCATCTTTGTTTTGACTCTTTGTTAGACATAGTTAATCAATCGAGAACCACATCATCTTCTATATATATAAAAGGCAAATGCGACGCGCGCATTTTTGTATGTCCCGAAAAGGCTTTTTTCACCGACGGTCCTGGGGTCGTTGCTATAGCTTAGGAGTGTTTATATACCCCCTAGATAATAATATCTACGATTTGGGAACGTGTGTTGCGTCTAGATTTATTTACGTCTTGTTATTTCAGCCAGTCTTGTGTTCGTTCAGCTTTTTTGTATAAAACCGAAACTAATTCAAAGCTAAGAATTGTTCCTGGCAATCGCATCGGGGGAACGTAGAGTAGCAATTATCTTTGATCAATGAGGGGCCAAACTCCTTATATCAGACAATTGCTATTCAATCTGGATAATCCCCTTTTTTCTGGGGAGCTGGTTTCCCTCCCCTTCCAACATCTTGGGGAAACAACCAGCCAAAGTTGGGTAAACAAACCCAAAAGCTGCACCGCAATAAAAGTTAACTCTGCTACTTCTATTTGCCCTCATTAATGAGGTCAAATAGAAGTAGCACAGTTAACTTTTATTGCGGGCAAGTTTCAATTCTGTTTTTAATACTTAAATAAATAAATTCAAACGTGTTTCAGAGCGGGTAGCGTGTCAGGTTTGTTGCACACTTTCTTTTCAACCTTCGCCTCAAGGCTTCGGGTTCGATCGTAACTACTTACCAAAACTGTGTTTTTTAAGACGCCCCCACCACCACCACAAACACCCGGGCGACGATTTTCTTTAAAGAAGTTTTAACATTCTTTATATATATATATATATATATATATATATATATATATATATATATATATATATATATATATATAAACAGAGTTCTTACTTCGCTTATTCTTTTGTTTTGATTCCCCCGCCCAACACATACACACACTTCTAAACACTCGGGCAACGCCGGGTACCCCCGCTAGTTCTATATAGAAGCATATAAGATATCAACGGATACAACTCGAGAGTCAACATAATTAAAAAAATATTCTGTTGTCCTAGCCCTAGTGATTAGGCAAGATTAGATTTTCAAATAAACCGGAATTTTTTATCAATTTACGTAAATTGCAAAACTGCTTTCCTACTTGATAAGTTGTTAATTTTTTTTTCTTCTCTCTGCCACGTCGTCATCGTCAAGGGGTATCCTTCCTGGTACAAGCATTGACGTCTATGACTCTCCATCTAGCTTACTCTGGAGGCATTCATGAATTCATTGTTCTCAACCTTTTTGAAGTTGCTCAGGTATTCAGACTATCCACGTATGTTCCTTGCTGTCTTCCCTGCATCTTCTACCCATGGTCTTTCCTGCCAAATTAATATGTTCTATTTCGCCTTTCCTGTAGACATGGACCATGAACCTCATTTCCTCATTTGCCTTTTTCGTTCTTATAAGATACCTTTTTGTGTTTGCCATTTCTAATACCCTTTGGTTTGTTTTCTTTTCTGTCAAGGGTATCTTCAAAATTCTCCTCAGGAACCAATTTTCAGTTGGCTCTCGTCTTTTTCTCGTGGTGTTGGTTATTGTCGGGAGCTCAAAACCGTATAAGAAAACAGAACATAAATACATTCAGAGTATTCTGAATTTGGTGTCTATTGTAATGTTTATGTTGGTCACGATTGATGACAATCTCTGGAAGGTGATTTTGGTTGCGACTTTGTATTGCGGTCGTGCACCTTCCATCAGATGTAATCCAGTAGGCTAAGATATACGCCACGTTATTATTTTAACAGGTAAAATCTCTTGTTGAAATGGGGTGATTTTGCTAAAGGTTTTAATCTATTAGCCATCATCATCATCATCATCATCATCATCATCATCATCATCATCATCATCGTCCTCATCAAAATATTTTTTTTCCCTTTTTAATTATTTTACAGTAAGCAAATCAATCTAATAATCGACCAAATCTTTATAATTCTTCATGGAGGGAATGTAAAGAATAGTTAACAGAAACCCGTCAAAATGTTAAGGATGGTTTTGCCAATAGTAATATTACTATATGGAAACTCATTCTTAACACGGGACAGGCTTCGTCAACTATTCTGTTCCTAAACTGTTTTCTTATTTTGCATATTAATCCTTGATTCTTTTTAATAACTTATGAAAATTTCAAAAGATATTGATGGCGACTAAATGCGAATCCGATGTGCTTAAAAAACAAGTCTTGTCTCATATTGCAAAGACATACGGGAAAAAGTCTAGAAAATCTACTCTTGTAATATCGACTATCGTCCCAAGTGTATTTTTATGTTTTGTAAAATATGTACGAACATTACGCGGGTGGGGCAGGGGTACCATCATTTGAACTTTTAATTAAATGTTAAGAAATTTTAACAGAATCGGAATAAGAATCTGTATTTGTATCGGATTCGGAAATTTCAAATATCACACTTTAATCAAGAAATATTTATAACGTCCAGTCACTAATATATATATATATATATATATATATATATATATATATATATATATATATATATATATATATATATATGTATATATATATATATACATATATATTTCGCAAACATCAAGACAACAAATATAAAATAAGAACATCTTATTGTGTATCTTCTGATGCTTTACAGTTGTTACATAGCTGTTTAGACTTAAAAATATTCTAAAACAGTTGGTCCTAGATACATACCATCTTTATATGTTCTTTATGTTTTAAGGCTATCGAAAAAATTAAAAAACATAAAGAAATTATTATTAATATATATACAGGGTGTCCACAAAGCCTGGCTACATTATGTAGCCAGACTTTGTGGAAGCATCCTGTAGATTATGTAGCCGGACTTTGTGGGCACCCTGTATATATATATATATATATATATATATATATATATATATATATATATATATATATATATATATATATATATATATATATATATATATACTCTGGTTTTTTTATATTAAAAAAAAAATGGACTAATGAATTCAACGAGGTTGTTAGATAGTGCTAAATAAAAAGAGCTGATAATACTTGTTTATTGTTATATAAACATGCTCACATCCCGCTGCTACAAATAGCCACTTGTTTCAATCAAACAACAGATATCATCAGGCAGCGACTTGACTATTCAAAAGTTCAATGAATAATGGATTTTTATTTTAGGTAGGAACTATTTAGAAGTTGGAGTTAAAAAACTTAAAACACAGAACTTTAATTAAATAAAAAAGTAAAAAGGGAGAGGCAATTTAAATAAAGTTAAAAGATTACAATGGGGAGAGAGTGATTGAGAAGAGAAAAAAAAGGAATAGAGACAGAAATAGAGAAAGAAAATAGAGAGAAAACAAAATAGAGAGAAAAAGAAGAGAGAATATATATATATATATATATATATATATATATATATATACATATATATATATATATATATATATATATGATATGGAGAAGAAAAGAAAAAAAGATATAAATGGTTAATATAAAGAGAATAAGAACTAGGAGGAAAAGGAAAGAATAATGAGATCTAGTTAAATAGAGAAAGAGAGAAAGTAAGAATTTGACAGTATATAGAAAAAGAAAAAGAAAAAGAAAAAGATCTGCGTGTCAACCAATTTATGAACAATTATACAATTCATTAATGAAACATATTATTACAAATACAAACAGAAGATACAATCCAAGCGTCAGAAATGAACGTGTCAAAAACGCCAGTGAATGCATTCAGCTAGCATATTTGTCCTCTTACATACGTCCACGAGTAAAATCAACGCAATTCAAACATACGTCTACCATTAATTAGGCCCTTTATGCTAAATGATATAAGTTTAAAGTTTTCGCGTTTTTATTAGATAAATATATGAATAAAAGAAGAAAATAATGATAAAACAATATTAAAATTATTATTAATAACAATAAACATAATAGTAATGATAATAATAATAATAATAATAATAATAATAATAATAATAATAATAATAATAAAAACAGAAAAAAATGTAATATTTACTATCTTTTTAATATAACATATTTAGCCATAAGAGGGGATTAAATAAATTAAATAGGTCCAATAATTATAAATAAAAAACTACTAATATTTATGTATATAAAAAGAATACAATACAAATATGTATATACACACACACGCACATATATATATCCATATATACACACACATACACACATATATATATATATATACATATACATGCACATAAGTAAAGGTGTAACTATACTATTAAGTTGGAAGTTTAAGCTATTTAAGTATAGATATAAAGTCACATTAAATCACAAAATAATACATTCAAGACAAGATTACTAATAACACAGATACAAGTACACTAACCTATAAATATATAAATATATTCAGGCAAAAGAAGTAATTAAATCAACGAAATACTCAAAAGTAGCGACGCACAGGTAGAAAGTACCCAAATTAAAAATAATAAGATACATATGTATATACCCACAGAGAACCAACCGACATACAAAAAAGCATACATACATATATATATATATATATATATATATATATATATATATATATATATATAATCTTATGTATACACATACATACAAAAAAAATACACAAATATATGCACACAATCAGATACTAATAAACAACAACGCACACACACATATATAAATACTCACACATAAATATGTATAATTTACATAAATTATATATATAGAAATACATAAGAATACAAATAATTTGGCAAGAGTACAGATAGATGCATACACACATAGAAACATACAAATGGATTGAATAAACATGGGAGGATATACCAAATAATATAGAAATATATAGATCTAAGTACACACGGTCATAAAATAAATACATAGACACATACATATACCCATAGACACACAGGTATATAAGGTAGGAGAAGTAAAGAATGACATCAGGAGAGGAGAAAGTATATTAATAGTATTTTAATAAATTATAGAAATCAGTGACAATTTTTAATTTATTTAAATTTTATATCTAAACTAAATTACTTAAAAGATGGGTTTTATAATGTTTGCAATTAATTGAATTTTCGTGCTTCTTATTTAATAATGTATCTCTTTCTCTAAAAGTAAGTATAAATAATTTCTCATAAAGACATAGGTAGCAAGGCGAGTTTAAAGATGAACAGGTTTTCGCTTTCTTTAAAATTTTCCAATTTACTATTGGGGAGTAACCTTGCTCTACTAGTTCATTGTAATATTTAGACAAGGAAGTTCTATTTTTGTACTCAGTATTTTCAAAAGAGCACTTGTGACCGGTAAATCTTTCTTTAAAATTGTTATTTGTCATTCCTATGTAATATTTTTTTCATTCGGATTTTCCTTAGTAGAAATAGTTGCTTGGTACACTACAGAAGTAATTTGACAATTTCCTTTAAGAGGGCATTTTGATTTAATTCTACAGTTACAACTTTCGGTAGCAATGGGTGTGCTATTTTTGTTTAATATTTTGTTATTATGTTTTTTAATTATTTTTTCAAGGTTTTCATTACAGCTATAACTAAGTTTTATTGTATTTTTATTGAAAATTTTATGTAGTATGTTATTAATAGGGAAGTGCTTTTTAATTAAGTTTAAGAATTTCATTCCTAGATTTGTTTTAAGTTTCAGATTAAAAGGGGGATTGTACCACAGGATTTTTCTCTTACGGTTTCTATTTGTATTTGTGTTTGGGTGTGTTGGTTCTATGAACTCAATTTGGGTGTTTTTGTATCCACTATCCTTAAGGGCCCTGTTATAGAAATATTTATGTTTATTAAATCTACCAACCATATAGGAAGGAAAACTCAAACCCAATTTATGTACACCCCCTATCAAATCACCCAAAATCTATCATTAGGCATATCCCCAAATCCATTAGTAAAAGAATCAGTGACAATTCTTCCAATCTTGAAACATTTAATAAACATAAATATTTCTAGATAGTGATAGATTAATCCCAACCACATTTTCTACGTTTCACCACACGTTTCTAAACGGACGTGAACAGTATGCAATTTATGACTATCATGAGTTGGAGTTTAATCTAATGCCTCAATCAGCAAATTCTAGCCTAGCTACAATTATAATCAGTAAATTGGCTAAGATCAAAGTGCAGTATCTGTTCTTCAGATGCCGCACTTTTCTTGTTCTCTTTCGGTGGAGGTGCAGTCCGCCTTCATGACTGAGACATTTTTTTAAATTTGTGTACCTTTTCTACATGTTAAAAACCGACCCTGGTGTCTAACTCTTCCCCTTGGGGAGGCATTATAAATAGATTTGCTATTTTTTTCTTTCCTCCGATGAAAAGAATAGCAAGAGGAGAATAAGGACTTTGAAAAAAGTATTTTTTATTTTCTTTATTTATTAAAAAAAAAAAAAAGTCATCTACGCACAAGGTTTTTGGGGTCCTACCCCTCTTCAGCGTAGCTTGACTGTTATTAGGACTTGAACCTTATGTATTTCAATCCAGCGTCTTAATCCATAACGCTATGATGCCATAGACAATTTACTGCTTAGTTTTTATCGTTTATCTATTTACGTAGTTTTTGTTGTTGATATTTTAAACGGCATTAAAGTTGACGTCTCCACTTTGGGGAACCGATGTTTTCTTAGAAGGTCGTTCTTTTTTATTTGGACGTATGAAAAAAATCAATAACAATAACTATGGCGTCATAGCGTTGTGGATTAAGTCGCTGGACTGAAATACATAAGGTCCGGGTTTCGAGTCCTAACAATATTCAAGCTACGCTGAAGAGGGGTAGGACCCCGAAACACGTGTACGTAGATTAGTGTTTTTAAAAATAATATATATATATATATATATATATATATATATATATATATATATATATATACATGTATATGTGGGGTGATATATACATACGCATATAAAGATATGACCAGTATATAGGGCCCGAGCAAAACCTGCTGAAATGCTAATATATACTTTGATTATCGTTTTATCTGTTTTAGTTACACATGCTTCTATTACCGGATCGTACTCACGATCCAGCAATTCCATTAGACTTGAACTTCTGTTCATGTCTGTCGAATACGATCCGGTAACAGAAACATGCGTAATTAAAACAGATAAAACCGTAATAAAAATATATATTTGCTCTGCAATAGTATTGAGCACATTCTTCAGGTTTTTACTAATTACCAGTTTTGTTATATATATGTGTGTGTGTGTATGTGTCTGTGTGTGTGTGGGCGTGTGATGTATATAATTTATGTACGTGCCATTAATGGAAGCATATCCCTGAATATTCGCACATGTCTGTGAGCAGATATATACAATGCATAAATAGTATTAGCTTTTCTTATAAAGCTAATGAGAAACGCACTGACTGTAATCACAACTCCGCGCAGAGGAACATTTAATGAAACATTAGTTTTTCTAACATTCACTGATTGTTTCGCACTCATCAACCCTTTTATATAATTGTCTCAATTTGGGAGGGAGGGGAGAAGCGATAATTATTTACATTGATTATTTTCAATCAATTGTCCTCATTAGTTTTAATCACATCCTCAGATGTATTGCTCGACAATATACGTCGATGTATTTTCATATTCATATGATGTATATTTATTTTTCGGTCCGGAAATGATATCAAACAAATAGAAAAAGAAATATATGCCATGTATAAACTAAATAAGCTAATGTTTTGTACAAGGGTCATCCTAAAAGGCCGCACTTACTCTATTTTTAAACGGTGTAGATTTTTTGCTGATCCCATGAGGCCATCTTAAACTAGGGATGCTGACGAAGCTCCTTAAATATTTTTTTATAGGGCACAGTGCACGTGTCCTAGTGCGCTGACTTTTAAAATTCCTTTGTGATATTGTGTTTAGCCTTCTTAAATATACATAAATTAATACAACAATTATGAATTGTTGTCCAGTAGAAAGGCGGTGTATCTATTTTCATACAAGACGAACTTTTCTCAGTAGGAAAAAAAATAACTCTACTATGCTGAGCAATTTGCAAATCAATAGTGACATTTATGGTAACATTAATTTCTTGAACATAAAAGCCAGCTATGTTTTAACACCGCTAACAAAGAAAGGCAACAATTGAAGTCAATATATCGTGTTTATTTACGTGCGTGTTACGTTAGTAAATGAAAATACAGTTATTATCTTTGTTTTCAATTCCAAGAAAATGTCTGATGTATCAAATAAAAATCGTGGAAATTCGACGTATGTTTAAAGCATCATTTCAACAATCCTATGTTCACTATGTCTTAAATGACTTTCCTTTGCATACTCCATCCGATCTGTGTTTCTATGGCAACAAATAGTTTATAAAACTTTCGTATCGCAAGATAATACTAATACCACGTTATATGTCTATTGTTTTCCTTTATTTCTAGCTCTACGTCTCCCTCTCAATATATATATATATATATATATATATATATATATATATATATATATATATATACATATATATATATATATGCGTTTATGCATACACACGCATATATATATATATGGGGGGTGTATGTGTATATAATTATATACAACGATAATTAAATACATAATACACTCTTTCCTCCTTTCGGGAATCATCAATCCAATGTGTCACGATAAACACTAGTCGATAGATTCGAACCCGACAACAGAAGCCATCTCTGGATTTATTAGCAAGCACCTACTCCATTCGCCTACCGAAAACCGCGAGAAAGATTATTGAAATTTAAAAATGTATTTAGTAAATGCTTTTTAACATCTACTCATTATATGATGATCTGATATAAGAGCTAAATTGACTGACTTTTTTTATTTAGAAGTGCAATATATATATATGTCTGTGTGTGTGTTTGTGTGTGTGTGTGTGTAATAGAAATATCTTCTTTTGTTAATTGAAATTTACAAAAAACACTATCACAGCATAAATTCAAGATATATATATATATATATATATATATATATATATATATATATATTTATATATATATTACTTTTAGCTTGTCTAAACTTAATACGTAACCATAAAGGTATTAATCTTGACCAGTTTTATAAACGAGTTCTTCAAATGTAAATTAATAAAAAATAACTACACTTTCCAATTTTATAAAAGTTCAATTATAGCGTAATTATTATGGGGTGGAGCTGGAATGCTCGAACATTCTAGCTCGTGGTAGATAAAGGCAAAAGGTATCCATGCATTAATATGGGAGGGGAGACAATCTTCAAGTACTATCCTTAACTGAGAATGGGGCAACGGACTCATACTAAGTAGATATTAATAAGTCCTCTCACCTTTCTTTTAAATGGAGAGTAGATAATGCACGTGGATGTGTTATCAGCTGCTCCAGTAACTCTCGCTTCTCCTTTTTGGCCTTCAGTCCTCATTTCCAATGAGTTATTTTTCTGACAAAGGGTGAAGAAAAAGCGTTTTCCAGGTCGGTAGTACTTCGTGAACAGTAGCCTGAGATGTCGGAAATTTTCTGTTTCTTTGTCTATTAGTAAGGGTGCTGGAGGTAAACATTTCATCTGGGCTGAAGTTATTCGCATGATCATCAGGGAGTGAAACCTTGGATTAACCACTAAGGAGGTTGTCCTACCAGCAGGAGCAAAGTACCAGGTCTGCTGTATTGCCATACTAGTGGGTAATTGTTACGGCTTTACCTTATCATGTACTGCAAAAAAAATCCTGTCTTTTTCTCTCTTACTTTCCCTCTCTTTCCTGCTCCCACCAAGTCTATCGACCTGTTCCACAAATCCCAAACTTCAACATGACAAATCTCCAGAAAAAAAAAACACGAATAAACCTAGAAGCCCATCTTCCAACGTAGATCACTACTACCATGTCTCGTCCTCCAACATAAGGGGGTCTACGTTATAATCTTCCAGAGGTTAAAACACAATTACAGGAGACGAAACCGGATATATTCTTTCTAAGTGAAACTGGCATAGGGCCGACCACTCCCCTAGATGAGTTCATAATTAAAGGATACTCTAACTTAACATCTAAATCTGGCCCATAAGATCTCCATGGGCATGGAGTGTGTGCCTACATTAAAGATGGCTTTCCATGTTGTAGGGATATCTCCAGAGAAACCCCTAATTTACCTTATATGTGCTTCCGGGTTGCACTAGCTTACACCATTGCATTTATATTTGCCCTCTATCGCCCCCATAACAGTGGGATTACTATCTTTAAGAGTATATCTGAGAAAATTGACCACATACTGTCTGCTCATCCTTCGGCTAACATTCACATTTGTGGTGACTTAAATGTCCATAATGAAGAATGGCTGACCCACTCAAGTAAGACCCTTGACGAGGAGAGGTTCTGTCATGATTTTGCCGTTACCCATGACCTCACTCAGAACCCAACCGTGTGCCCGATACTACTGGCCATTATACTAGCCTTCTGGAACGTTGTCTCACAACTTCCACTGAGCTATGTTCATGTTTCTCCCCAGAATGTGCTGCTGCCACCGCGCACAGAAATCATTTTTTCCATAGCTACCAACGTAATAGATGTACTGAGAATAAAGCTGCTTTCAGGACTCCACGCAACCACTGTAAAATGATGCAAGATAGATATATGCTCAGTCCGTTAAATCCAAAGTAACTGAGCAGCGGCTTGGTTTCCACCAGTTTTGGCAAATAGCAAACCATCATCAATGGACCCGAGGTAATCTCGTCAGCATTAGACTAGTCCAGACTATTTGCAAAGAACTTTGCAGCTAATTCAAACCCAAGCGACGAAGGCTATCAACTCCCCGTATTTCCTCTTATAAAAAACAACACGCTATGCAATATACAAATATCTGTGCTTGATGTCGCCAAGCTAATCAAAAACCTTGATTCCAGTAAAGCAAGTTTCCCTGACGCCATTCGAGTTATAGTGCTGCAAAAGCTTCAACCAGAACCTGCCCCCATAATTTCAAAAGTGTTTAAGCGTTGCTTTAAGGAGAAGTGATTTTCAAACACCCTGGAAAATCTCATCAGTATGCCCTGTATTTAAGAATTCAGCCGAAAAGTCATCTCCCTCTCAGTACTGACCAATAAGTCTCCTGTGTGTCATTAGTAAGTTGCTGGAATCCATATTAAATAAAGAAGTAGTAAACCACCTCAGCAGAAAGAACCTTCTTAGTGACACACAATATGGTTTCCGCTCCGCAAGATCTACAGCAGATGTGCTAACGGTTATATCTTATAGGATTAATGAATCTCTTGACAAATGCTTACTTTCCAGGGCAATTACTCTTGGCATATCGGAGGCCTTCAATAAGGTATGGCATAAGGGCATACTTCACAAGATGTCCAGCTACGGTATCACTGGAAATGTTTTCTTAATTATTAAATCATTTCTCTCCGATAGGTTCAGAAGAGTAGTTGATGATGGGCAGAAATCAGAGGCCAACAGTATTAATGCTGGAGTCACCCAGGGGGTCATCCTGGACCCAAGTCTCTTCCTGATCTACATCAATGATCTCCCAAAACACATACTTAAATCATTCGTTGACATCTATGCTGATGACACGACCATCTATGGCAACACATCCATGGTCATAAATGACAAAGTTCTCTCTGATTCTCTCTCCTCTGATCTCGAGTGCGTGGTACAGAGGGAGAAGAGATGTCTGGTTACTTTTAATGCATATAAAACCAAGCTTCTATCTTTACATCATCAACGTTCTGATCCCCATCTGGCATCAATTGAAATGGATGGCTCCCGTCTTGGGGAGGCTCCATGCTTTGAAAAGCTTCTGGGTTTGATCTTTACTCCTGATTTTAAATTGAACACGTACATGAGGTCTGTTGCCAAGGACGCTGGAAAAATGGTGGGATCCTTCTACCGCCCCAGAAGATATCTCACTACTTATGCAATTCTCTATCTGTATAAAAGCCAAGTACGTCCAAGGATGGAATACTGCTGCCACATCTGGGCAGGAGCTGCTAAAAGCAGTCTATCCTGCATTGACAAAGTAAAAAATAGACTTCGGGGCTTAGTGGGAAATATCTTTTTCTCTTCCCTTCAGCCTCTCTCCCACAGTAGAGACGTTGTGAGTCTGTCTTTGTTTTATCGTTATTTCCATGGCAAGTGCTCGTCTGAGCTCCAATCTCTAGTCACCCCTCGCCAATCTGTCACAAAAATACCCGTCTAGCTGAAACTACTGTCATTAATTTTCCCCACTCTTTATCTGTGCCTAAATTAAAACGTAGATTCCATGAGCAGAGCTTCTTTCTGTGGAACTCTCTTCCGTTTGACTGTATCCCACCTGACTACAACTTGGATGTCTTCAAGTCCAACATAAAAAATTCCTAACAAACCGCAAAGCACTATATCAAATCTCCAATACTAATGATTACTACGATACTATCTGATTGATTACTGTACACGCAATATTCTTATCCCCAAGTGGCTTCCAGGACTTTATAGGTGGTGACCACCATGGAATATGTATATATATATATATATAGAGAGAGAGAGAGAGAGAGCGAGAGAGAGAGAGAGAGAGGGAGAGAGAGAAATATCTTATCGAGAATTACTGAAATTCGAAAATACTATAACAGGACAAAATTCACAATATATATATATATTGAATAATGATTGCTACGTCTTTATCAGATTAGTGACACTCCTTAAGTCACTGAATGTCCATGAGGCCTGTCAGCGAATTCACACGCTCAAGCAGACACGATATTTAAGGCGGTCCTTGGCATATATGCATATATATACATATGCACACATACATATATATATATATATATATATATATACATATACACACATACGCATACTTATATATGCATATATACATATAAATATACACACATACACACAAATATATATACGTATATATATATATATATATATAATTATATATATACAAACACACATGAACATATACTTACAAAAAATAAATAAAAATATATACACACATACATATATACATACATATACATATATACATACATATACAGATAGATATACGTATACATAATACACTAGTACATATATTTACATGCGCACATACATGATGATGATTGCAACGTCTTGTCAGACGAGTGCCACTCCCTCATACATTTAAAATCCATGAGCCCAAATGTCTGAGGGAGTATCTATACAAATATGATGTTACAGAGTCTTAGTTTTGTACGACAGCTAAGTTTTTCTCTCGGTTCAAAATGTTGAGATCAAGCAACAAGCAAGAGCGAGATAGCCAGCAACAAATTAAACTGCAGACCAGCTTAATGTGGGTACTGGTCTTCCGCTTTATGGTTTTTTAAATCAGAGATTTGCTTCTCCTAGAATACATACATACATACATATATACATACATACACATATGCATAAATAGAATGATGGCAGATTAATTATTACATGCTTCCAGCATTTAAGGGCTACACGCGAGACAATTGTTTCATCGCCATGGACAGTATTTTATAGACAAATTCCTGAGGAAGTATCTATACAAAGATTATGTTACAGAGTTTTAGCTTTGTACGACAGGTAAGTCTCTCTCTTGGTTCAAAATGTTGAGATCAAGCAACAAGTATGAGCAAGATAGCCGGCAACAAGTCAAACTGCAGACTAGCTTAATGCGGGTACTGGTCTGCCGTTTATGGTTATTTTTTGTTTTTTATCAGAGAGTAGCTTCTCTCCCAGACGTTGCTATAAGAAGGCTTTAGGGAGTCCTCTCTACCCCGCACACACACACACCGAAATAAACATATACAAGCATGCATACAAAGAGTAGCACGTAAATATACATATGCAAGGACACACACAAACACACATGACAACATTCACATGATGGCAGCAGATTCGCTTTCGAACATTGCCATCACTCGATATAGCACAAAAAAGGTATATAGAAACACGAAAACATTCAGTGATGGGCTGCATGAATGTGGCTTTTAAGCCCTGCTAAACTCTGGCATTCCTTAGCACACATTGTACAGACATGTGCACCACTAACAGCACGTTCTTGCTGTTCTTTTCTATGCAGGATCAAATGCAGTTTCAAAGCGCCTGTCGTTTTGTACATTCGCCCGCAGTGTACACAGGTTAACTCTGGCAACTCAAGACTGCTTTGTGGCTGCGCCGATTAGTAGGCTGGTGACTCATCAGCCCAGCTCTGCTAAGACATATTCATCCGCACACCTCACACTCCAGACCAAGTTGGCTCCCCCTCCCATCCACGGCTCTTTTCACTCTCCCTTTCCGGATATCGCGTTTCGGCCGCTCATACTCGCTTCGATCCACCTCAAACTTGCCCACACCTCCCCGTAAGCTCCTTCTCCACCCTCCGCGATCCAAAGCAAGACTCTCCCAGGTTCTTCCATCAATCCCACATTTTTTAAGGTGGATCTTAAACAATCCTTACATCTCAATTTAGGCTTTTGAGCCAGACGAGCTCCCCATACAGGAGTTGTTTGGGAAGTCGACTGTCTAACATCCTCACCACATGTACACTCCATCTCAGTCTATGCTTAATAACGTGAGCCTCAATGCTAAGGCATTGGGTTCGATCAAGCACCTCCACATCACTGACATACATCTGCCAACTCACACCTAAGATTCGCTGTAGGCATATCTGGTGAAACCGGTCGAGACGTCTCAAATGCTCCCTGTATGTTGTCCTAGTTTCACAACCATAGAGAAGAGTAGAGAGAACGCATGCGGCATAAACCTTACTCTTAGTTGGCAGTAAGATCCCATGACGTCTCCGCAGACGCCTGTCCAACTTTCCGAAGGCATCACTTGCCCTGCTGATCCGTAACAATACCTCATCATCCAGGGCACCAGACATACTCAATGTGCTACCCAAGTATACAAACTTAGAGACAACCGCTATCCTTGACCTACAGATATAAACTGATGGCTCATAGTATGGCATGCCCGGAGCAGGCTGATACATTAAGACAGTTTTTTTTTCAGATTGATGGTCAGGCCCAATGCGCCAAAGCGTCCACAAGATGCTGCATATCAGTCAGCGTGTGAACCACCAGATCACATTCATCCGCATAGAGCAAGTCACGAATCGTGTTGGTGAGTATCTTTGTACTTGCATTGAAGCGTCTAATGTTGAACAACCCCCCCAGTAGTTCGGTAACGAATATAGACACCATCAGAGCACCCCCCCAAATGCCATCCAGAAAGACCATGGTGAAATACAACGCAAAGTGTGTGGGTGCTGGAATGTCTCCCTGCTTAACACCATTTTCTACTGAGATAGGATCAGTCAGCTTTCCCCCAACATTGATCACATTCATATAATCGTGGAATAGCTTTTAGATGGTTATAAACTTGTCAGGACAGCCAAGCCTTTTCAAAATCTCCTACAAAGCATCCCTATTGACTGTATCAAAGGCCTTAGTTAAATCGATGAACACCTGATACCATTCCTTTTGCTGTTCTATACATTTGTCCTGCAGTTTCCTGGCTGTGAAAATCATATCTACTGTCCCCCGACATCTTCTGAAACCACACTGCGACTCAGGCAAAACATCATCAGCAATATGCTCCAGCATTCTGTCTATCATGATCCTACAGAGCACCTTACCGACTACTGACAGCAAAGAGATGCCCCGATAATTTCCACATTCATCTCTGCTACCCTTCCCCTTGTATAGCACTACCATCAATGTATCCCGCCAATCCTGTGGAATACACTCATCCCGCCAAGCAGACTGCAACAATTTCGCTAAGCGTTGCATCATCTTGGGTCCAGAAAATTTAAAGATCTCCACATGCAAATGATTCTGGTCAGGAGACTTTCCATTGTTCAGCTTATGGACAGCTGTTTCAACCTCCTGGAGAGAAGGAACCTCTGCCAAGATATATATAGCAATAACGCGTCCAGAGCGTAGATCTGCTCTTGTATCTAAGGAACTTCAACGTTATGACATGCACATAGTTGCTCTGTCTGAGATCAGGCAGGCTGATGAGGGACAGTTTTAAAAGTTGGCTGGAGCCTACTCCATTTTCTGGAGTGGTAGAGCGGATGGATGAAGAGGGATTCAGGCGTAGCTTTTGCTATAAAGGCATCAATTCTTTCTAGCCTCGAAGAACTTCCCTGTAGTGTGAGTGACCGGATCATGACTATGAGGTTACCTCTGGTAAATGGTCGTTATACAACTTTTTTGAGTGTCTATGCACCCACTATGGATTCAACAAAAGATGAAAAGGTTGCTTTCTACCTTGCTTTGTGCAGTGTAGTTAGACGCATTCCCTCTGATGGTAAGATCTTCATTCTTGAAGATTTTAATGCTAGAGTGGGAAGAGATTTTGAAACCTGGGACGTGCTGGGTAAACACGGAGTGAGCAAGTGTAATAGCAATGGTCTGATGTTGTTGCAGTTTTGTTCAGAGATGGGTTTTAAAATTGGGAACACCGTGTTCCAGCAGAAGGACAAATACAAGACGACCTGGATGCATCCTGGTTCAAAAAAATGGCACTTGATAGACTATGTGTTAGTCAGAAAATGTGAGATGAGGGATATCTGCAGTGTTTGTGTCATGCGGGGTGCAGAGTGCTGGACTGACCATCGGTTGGTCCGTGCAAAGATTAAGTGTGTTTTGAAGCCCAAGATGAGAGGAGCTAGTTTGGCTATCCCAAAGCGACTTAATGTTTCCCGTCTAAAGGGCAATATTGTGAGGGATAAACTAGTTAAGGAGATGGAAGAGATTGATTGTGAAAATACTTGGTCTACTTTAAAAGAAATCTGTCTATGAGGTATGTGAGAGAGTATTGGGTTATTGTGAGCGTAATCAGGATTGGTTCAATGAGAATGATACTGAAATTCAGGTTCTGCTTGATTCAAAAGCCAGGGCATTGCACGCTTATCCCGGGGGTTGTTTGACGGATGGTGAGCAAGATCGGATGAGGGACAAGTTTAAGGCAATCAAGCACGAGGTGAAGAGGAGGTTGCGTAACATGTAGGATGAATGGTGGAGGCAGAAAGCTGAGGAAATACAGCTCACCTCGGATTCGAACAACACCAAGGTTTTATACAGCCTACTGCGCGCGGTTTACGGACCATCCAGATCACCTATCACTCCTCTGCGCTCGGAAGATGGTGGGGATCTTCTTCGAGACCCTACCGACATTCTTCATAGATGGAGGGAGCATTTCGATGACCTGAACAGACCTTCTTACGGTGATCAGGAGTTTGTTAGGTTGATTCCTAGCAATCCGGTCAAGGATATCTTTTGGGAGTCCTTTCCACCCCGCACACACATCGAAATAAACATATACACGTATACATACAAGCATGCATACAAAGAGTAGCACGCAAATATACATACGCAAGAACACACACAAACACACATGACAACATTCACATACACACATACATGCATACATACACGCATGTACATACATATGCACATACACGTACACATACACGTGCATGTAGAATATACATGAAGGAGCATTCATAATGACGATGATGATTGTTGTTACAAATACGTGATTTCAACATGAATAAACGAGTAAAACAATACGAAATACACAGCACATAGAATAAACAGACATTCGCTTTGCCGCTAGTACAGCTTTAAATTGAACATGCGTTTATAACGGCACAACTCCTCAATGCTCATGATGACGACGATGATGGTTGTTAATTCCTATTTCATTTTTTGGCCCCCATAAACGTAACATTCCCATATGTTATCGCATGACATACACATTACATACACAATGCCCGGCACTCTTCTGCTTTCATTCTCACTGTTCGCTTGTTTCTCCTTTTATTGCGAGAGCGCTGAATGAGTAGCAACACTAGTCGCTGAAGCGACATGGTTGCTATGGAAGCTCTTCATAAAAATGTCGCTCACCTCCTTACAAATTTTTACGATTTTGAGCACCAGTAAATTCATCATACCTTTTGTTACTGAAGAAAGTTGAACTTATTTTTTCACAATATATCTGAGCATGTGATCTATAAACTGTAATATCTGCTTAGCTTAATATGCTAATGGCAGTTTATATATCACTTCTCAATATGCTCAAACCATAGATAGGGAACAGTATAGTCATCCACATACCGTAGTGTTTCGCTCTATCACAGCTCATCAGTCTGTGATTATTCTGTTCACGGGTCTTGTTTAAGAGTTTCTAAGTTTGAATATATGTTTATTATTATTATTATTATTATTATTATTATTATTATTATTATTATTATTATTATTATTATTATTGGATGGTGTTCATTTTTTCTGAACCCATGAGGCAATAGAAAACCTAGGAAAGTAGACGATTATGCTTCGACATCTTTATAGATCGCAGAAACATCCTCCGGCGCGTCGACTTTTAAAACATTAACCATCTTGAATTGGCAAAAATGAATTAATACAACCAAGGCTTTTTGTCCAGTAAAAAAGCGGTATATCAATTCTGATACTAGACTTAAATATTTCTCAGTAAGAAAAGTCAGTATACTAAGCCATTAAAACATAAGTGAAAGCTCGACGTATGTTTAAAACATCCTTTACAAAAATCATATGTTTATTATATTTTAACTTGCTTTCCTCTGCTACATCCCCTGACAATATGTGTTCACTCGGTAACTAGTAGTTTATAAAACTTTCGTATGACACTCCGAAAAGAATTTCATACAACGCTACATGTCAATATATTTCCTCTATTTCTAACGTTTCCTCTCTCTACCTCACTCCCTATATATATATATATATATATATATATATACACTTGTGCCCGATATTATTCATACCCCTCGGATCTTTGAGATTTCTATAAGAATATTGCTCAAACCAGAAGGTAGACAATATTAAAGGGATTTCAAACAATAAATCAAGCATAAGCATTTAATTTAAACTTAACAAATAAATAAATTATGCAAGTTTGAAACATTATACAGAGAAAAACAATAATGGCACTAGTTCAAAATTATTCATACCTCTCTTTCTAATAGTCAATAGCATGCCCTTTATTCTTAATAACTGCCTGTAACCGTTTTGGATATTTATCAATAAAGTTTTTACAAGCATCAACACTGATTTTTGACCATACTTCAATGCAGTAGTTCTCCAAATCCCTCAAATTTCTAGGTTTCCGCATTTTTACCTCAGTTTTCAATATGTGGCAGAGGTTTTCGATAGGGTTCAGGTCGGGACTCTGGCTAGGCCATTCCAAAACATTAATTTGATTATCCTCAAACCATTTCTTGACAATTTTGGCAGTATGTTTTGGATCATTATCCTGTTGAAGGACCCAGTTTGGTCCTAAATGGAGCTTCTCCGCATCCTGTCTAATGTTTTTCTGGAGTATCTCCAAATATTGCTCTTTCTTCATGGTTCCATCTATCTTGACCAAACTACCTGGACCACTAGCCGAAAAGAAGCCCCAAAACATTAGGCTACCACCACCATGTTTCACCGTGGGTATGGTGTTCTTTGGGTTGTAAGCTTCTCCTTTCTTTCTCCAAACGTAAGAAGCATCCATATGGCCAAACAATTCAATTTTTGTTTCGTCAGTCCACAAAATACTTGAGAAAACGGACTCTGCAGAATTCACATAGGTCCTAGCAAACTTTAGACGTGATGCAAGGTGTTTTCCGGTGTGCAATGGAGTCCTTCTTGGTCTTCTTCCTTTCAGACCATTTTCATGCAGAGTCCTTTGCAATGTTTGCCTTGATATTTTTATGCCAGAAGAATCCAGATTTTCTAAAATGTCCTTAGTAGTGGTGGTTGGATTTGCATTAACACTTCTTACAATATTCCTGGTGGCTCTAGCAGACAGTTTCCTTTTCCTTCCTCTACCAATCAAGTTGTTTGTTGTGTGGTGGCTCTGGAATTTTTTGATGATGCTCTGTACTGTTGCTGTAGGGACCTCAAATTTCTTGGAAATTGACTTGTAACCTAAACCATCCTTATGTGAATTCACAATTTTTGTCCTAAGATCATTACTCTAGCTCTTTTTTCTTCCCCATTCTAATAATTTTTATTCTTTTATTGGTTTTCAGTTGATATCATTTTAATTTCTCAAAAATGCAAAAAACGAAATGAAATTAATCAAAGGTTGTATAAAAGCATTCAAAATAAGAATCAAACAGGAAACAAACAGTCAGAAACTCGATTAATACTGAAAAAATAAGGGGGTATGATTATTTTTGAACATTGCAGATTTTATAAATAGCTGTATATTTCTTTTATTACAAGTATCCCGAGATTTTAAAGTGACGAAAATGATCAGAAGAGGTGTATTAAGAATGTGTATCAATATGGACGTAAAGAATAAATTCTTACAAAGTTACACCTAATAAACTCAATTTTCAAGGGGGGGTATGAATAATATCGGGCACAAGTGTATATATATATATATATATATATATATATATATATATATGTGTGTGTATGTATATATGTGTGTGTGTGTGTGTACATACACGCATATATATATATTTAAATCTATCTATCTATATATATATATATATACATGCACACATATATCTCTATATGTCTATCTATCTCTCTCTCTCTCTCTCTCTCTCTCTCTCTATATATATATATATATATATATATAGTAATTTATAAAATATATATGGCGATTAAGCTACACTGAATATTTGGCGTTTCATCCACTCTAGGATTCCTCAGGCTTACGCATTGAGCAATTTTGAAGTAAATACTTAAAGTTTACGCATAAATCTATACTTTCGTATATTAATTTTATGTGAGTAAATGAAGTTTTTACATATCTATATATATAAAAATGTAAAGTTAGTTCGTTTTAAAGAAATAAAACCATGTTGATACGTTACCAATTTATTTGAAATTTTCAGACAACCAATTTTTAGAGTCGAGGTATGTTTTTATGTTATTAAAATAAATTTACCTAATTAAAATCAAAATATTAAATAAAATAAATATATTTATTTATCGGTTCTGCGAATCTGTTCTGTTGATAAAACTGAACTTCCGGTTCGATTCATTTCACAGCCACGATTTGACGAAAGGTTTAATTTTCTGTTAACTCGATAAGTAAAAAAACAAAAACAAAAAAAAACATATTTCATTTGTTTATCTTCCAAATTTTTTAATTTACACATCTTTTCTTTATTATATAAGGCCAAAAAAAAAAAAGTTTGTTGCTTGCTTTTGAGTTTGTTTTTTTTTCTATATAAGATTACTCATGCAGAGAGTGATCCGTGCTGAAATAATGTTATTATTTAAAAAGTCATTCTTAACATGGGGAGGTAAGGATGTTTTGTACCTATTCTGTACTTTAACCTTACAATTGAATAAAAAAAAATCGTAAAACGTTATTTAAACGTGGAAATATGATTTAAAAAATAGCGCGGCTCTCTGCATTAGCACCATTTTTATTTATTGTTGTTGTTTCACGAATTTTCGGCCAACTATTCCTCTGGCCTTCATGAAAAGAAGTCCTTTTATAAATGTTCAGTAACTTTTTCCTTTTATTATTCTTAAAGAGTAAAACTTTTCTTATTCATGAAAGGAGTTAAGCCTACGTAAATAAATAAATGTTTGTACACGTGACAAATTATCAATAAATGGTGTAGTTACTTTTTTTAAAAAATGTTTGTAAAAGTGCGAAAGGCGACGTTACGTTGTACAAACATTACTCCCATGCTTTATTTCTATACTTATAGGTTTTTGGAATTTTTTTTCACTGGATTATTATTGATTGGACACTAATTAAACAGATTATTAAAAAAAAATGTAAAAAAGAAATCATTATTTCGACATTTGAAAGTGGTGCTGTGCTCACTTTTTAGTTACAACGTTCTGATAAATCAGTCACCCATTTTGTAAGCAATAAAAACGCGGTATATCAAAACCATAGAAAGTAAAAATAATGAGTCTCTACCGCATTTGTAAGTCAGAAATATATTTGTTTCTCAAAGAAAAAAAAATAGAGAGAACAGGACTTTTTTTAATTGTTTTCATGAAAATAAAGTTTCGAGATTTTTATTTTTATTTTTTTACTTATCATAACAAAAGAAAAACACACACACAGTTTGTGTGTGTGTTTTTTTTAATTGTTTTTTTGAAAGGTGAGTTTTTTTTCAAAACTTTTGTTTTGTTTCTTTTTAATTTTTTAAAAGTATTATAAATTTCACTAACATGCTGGAGAAATGTTTAATAATTTGGTATTTTTTAGATTGGGTCCACCTCCACAATTTTCCTTTCAATGCCGACATTTATAGGTTTCCGAGTATGCTGAACACGCAAATTGCATTGAAATTTTGCGGAAATAAATAGTTGTATTATGCATTGTATTCTTCGGCGGCCATCTTTTTACGTGCACACGCGCCATAAACAAATACACACACGTAAAAAAGATGGCCGCCAAAGATTACAATGCATAATACAACTTTTTATATCTTGATAACTACTTATTTCTGCAAAATTTCGATGCGATTTTCGTATTCAGCATAGTCGAAAACCATTTCAAGTCGTCATTTAAAAGAAAATTGAGGAGGTGGAGTGGACCTAATCTAAAAATTTACCAATAATTTTTAATCCCGTACGCCTCCCGATACATTGCTTCGTCAACATGCGACCATTTTATATCTCCCGAAGACACTTCCGTATTTAGAAAAAAAAGAAAAATAAATAAATAAAAAGTGACCGATTTACCAGAACGTGGTAACTAAAAAGTGAGTATCCCTTTCAAATGTTGAAATGATTTTTTTTTTAATTTTTTTTTCATAATATGGTTAGTGTTCAATCAATAATAATCCAGTGAAAAAATTTCAAAAAAACTATCAGTATAGAAACTCCACCACGTAAGTAAATAAATAAAAAATGTTACGTGCGCATGCGTAGCTGTATCAGAATTTTTGACACCCCTAACACGAAACTGCGAATACAATATAAACATCTCGGAATTTCTCTGTTAAAAGTGGGTTATTTATTTTATTTATGGATTATACTTCCAAAATAAACTATTACAGTTGTTTTAAAAGTAATAGAAATATTTTTTTTAAACAGTAATGAATTTTCCGAACTCAATATTTTTCAATTTTTAAACTCAATATTTTTCAATTTTTAAATTTTAAAAATCTATCAAAATTTTTCTATTGATTCTATTTTTACGATATTTTCAGGGTCAATGTGAAATTTTATGTTCTTTCCAATAAATCGAATATAATATTTTAGACAAACGTTTTTTTTTAAATTCACGAACCCCCCCCATACCAATTTTTAAGTGTCTATTAAAAAGTAAATACCTAATTTAGTAACCCGAAAGTAAATATTTAATTTACTCACAAATTGAAGAGAAAAGGTCAATACATAAAAATTGAAGAGAAAAGGTCAATACATTCAAATTAAAAAAAAAACATAGTGCTCTTTTAGAATTTTACCTGTAAAGTTTGAAGTTTAAAACCTTTTTTTTAAACCACGTTATTTGTTTTTTCTTTTTTTTTTTAATGGAACCTTGGTCCTTGCTCCTTTAATTGACAACAAAATTAGGGCTTGAATTACATTTTTCGAGGAGTTATAAGCTTGGAAAGACAGGGGGTCGAATAATTCACGCCTCCCATTTTGTAAATGTCTAATAATAATTAATTTAGAACCCGATAAGTACATAATTATTTACTCACAAATTGAAGAGAAAAGGTCAATACATAACATAATATATTCAAATTTAAAACAAAAAAACATAGTGTTCTTTTAGAATTTTACCTGTAAAGTCCGAAGTTTAAAACCTTTTTAAAAAAAACACGTTTTTTTTAATTTTTTTTAATGAAATCTTGATCCTTGCTCCTTTAATTGAAAAAATAAATTAGGGCTTGAATTGCATTTTTCGAGGAGTTATAAGCTTGGAAAGATGGGGTGGAATTATTCGCTATTTTCACGAAATTTCTGACACTGCTACTAGGGGGTTACTAAGGGAACGACCATTAAATAATTCTGCGGGTCGCCATGGAACTCAACGCCCAAGGAGTATCAAAATAGTTTTCATGATCTGAAGAAATTTTTTTTCCGAAAAGTGGGTGATCACTTTTCCATCTAAATTTAACTTAAAATGAGCACCCACTTTCTGGTCACCTGAGGAAGGGGCATTTATTTTCGTGTTTATTGGCTTAAAGGTTTTTTTTACAAGGCAGTTTGGTACGCGAATGCATATTTAACAGTTTTCGTTTATGCTCACGCATAACATAAACAAAGGCTACGTCTGTGAAATGGAAAATAGTCCCAGAGTTCAGGGGTTAATACCATGCAAAAGAAATCAAACAAAAAGACTTTTAAGCCAAGAAACACACAGAAAGAAAAAAAAAATAGCATCCATTTTTTTTTCTATCGAATTCATTTGCTGTTTTTATTGAAAACTATTTTCCCCCGGATTTTTTATATAATTTTCCATTAAGGGCTGTGTGTCTCACGTTCGTAAATAACAAAAAATTTTTTGTAAATTTTGGTGTGTTAAAAACGAATCTGCAAACCGTTTCCGTCACAAAAAAATAGTTTTTATGATATGAAGAAATTACTTTTTCGAAAAAGTGGCGATCACTTTTCCATGTAAATTTAACTTAAAATGAGCACCCACTTTCTAGCCACCTGAGAGAGGGGGGATTTTTCCCCATGTTTATTGGCTAAACAGCTTTCGTTTATGCTTACGCATAGCGTAAACGAAGGCTACGGCTGTTAAATGGAAAATAGTCCCAGAGTTCAGGGGTTATTACCATGCAAAAGGAATCAAACAAAAAACTTTTTAGCCAAGAAACAGAAAAATGCCCCTCTCTCAGGTGGCCAGAAAGTGGGTGCTCATTCCAAGTTAAATTTACATTGAAAAGTGATCACCCACTTTTCGAAAAAGTAATTTCAGGAATGTCATGAAAACTTTTTTTTTGCTACGTAAACGGTTTGCAGATTCATTTTTAGCACACCGAAATCTACAATAAAATATTTCGTTATATATGAACGTGAAACGGGCCTTAAAGTAAAATAATACCGGATTTTTTTGAGCAGATTTGCCGTTTAATTGTACAAATATCCTCACACCAGGTAATCACTAAAAGGGATTTTTAAAAGTCGTCACCTGTATCGAGCAAAAGTTTAAAACCACCGATTATATGCCAGCCTACATCATGGTAACATATATTGAGTGAGTTCCTAACAGTATTTTTAGTTTAAACTCATTTTCCCAAAATTTCCCCAAACTTAACATGTTCGATACAGTCTGCCGCCATTTGTATTTTTCAGATATACCGATAAACATTGAATGTTTTTGAACCGATTATACATTACATAAAAACACTAAAATCTTATCCATTTAGGTAGAACACTTACTTTTCTTGCCTTTGATAACATTTATTTGTTATATATTTATTTTTGACAACTTCTTTGTATCTGTGTTTAGTAATATAAACCCTTTTCATTTAATGTAACGTTTAGTCGGCTCGAAAAACAGTGTTTATTGGTGTATTTGAAAGCTACAAATGGTGGTGGACACTGTTGATTACTTTAAGTTAGAGAAAGTGAGTTAAAACTAAAAAAACTATACAAAATACTGTCAGAAACCTATCCATTATGCCAGCCTATGTCATGGTAACATATGTTCGGTGAGTTTCAGACACTGTTTTGTATAGTTTTTAGTTTTCAACTTACTTTCCCAAACTTAACGTATTCAACAGAATTCGCGACCATTTCTGTTTTTTGAGCCAATTAAACATTTTACATTACATAAAAACACTAAACAATTATCCAATTAGGTAGAAACGTAAATTACCTTACCTTTGCTTTCATTTATTTGTTTTTGGACGACTTTTTCGAATCTGTGTATAGTAACCCCCCTCTCCCCACCATCAACCAAATATTAATTACTAAATCACATTTTTTAAAACAAAAAAAAAGCATTTAGCGTTTCAACATTTTTGCTACGTTCGGCTTCATCCACTGATTGTTTGTCAAGTCCAAAACATGAATGATTGACAGAAACTCTCGAGGATCCAGATCAAATTCTGCAAGAGCACCATTTTTTT
>NC_136490.1:43020629-43103129 GCF_053919585.1 Euprymna scolopes | reverse complement strand
TATATACTAGCAGTTAAGCCCAGCTTTGCTCGGGCCCTATCTACTATCCATACATTTATGTGCATATGTATATATATATCAACAAATATACTCATGTCCAGGTAACCTACATCTAAAGTTCCAAGTGTGTTGACCCAAAATTAGCAGAGGAGTATAGTAGAATCTTACATGATCATTTTCTTTCAACTTGCTGCATGTCTGAATACCCTTCAACTAAAATTTCAAATGTTTAGACCCAAAATTTGTTGAATAGTTTGCTTGAGACCGCAAAGGTCAAATATTTTGATCTTTTATCCAATAGCAGTCATATTTTCCGCCAAACACCGATTACAAATTTTTCCATATGTCTGACTACACTGTATGTAAAATTTCAAAGGTTTAGACTAAAAATTGGCTGAGTAATTTTGTAGAGACCGTAAAGGTCAAATGTTTCTTTTAACTTTGATCTTATTTTTGACCCCTTAAAATTTATTTTTTAGGGCTCAAATCAAATTAAACAAATTGACCCATGTCCAAGTAACCTACATCTAAATTTTTGTTTAGCTCAATGATTTGTGGGGGCGTTTGGTAGAGTTTTCAAAGATCAAATCATTGAACTTAGACCTCTTGACAGCCAATTTTTGGCCGAAAACCGATTAGAAAGATTTTCCCAAATTTCAATACCCCTTACTTCAAACCTCAAGTTTGTAGACTGGAAATTAACAGAGTAGATCAGTAAGTAAATGTACCCAATCAGACAAACACACACAGACAATTTCACTTTTATAGATACATAGATATATATGCTTTTTGGCCAAAGAAATTAACGCTGATTATGTTTTTACTAAAGAGCACCTCATTATCAGAACTCGAAGGCCACTCTACAAATGCATTTATTAGTGCCAGGTGATTATTGGTGGAAATTTTTCAGAAAGTGATTATTAAAATGGGTAGCTTTATAAGAATTTGTTTGCATTAGACAAAATTTTACATGTTGTACTCAGCTGTGAGCCATCTCCACAGTATTTTATGCCACGGGCAGTTCAAGGAAAACAACTTTACTCGGGAAGTTTCGTTTAGTTTGGGAAATAGACAGAGAGAAAAGGGACAATTGTTGATCGTGGTTGTAGAAAGACGAGTAATTATTGTGAATATTTTGCATATATGCTGAAGTGTAACAAAGCGTGAGCGCGCGTATACGAATCCAATACGAAATCGGTTTGACGTCACTGTAAGGATGAAAAAAAAACTATACAAAAGAACTTGAATAAGAGACAGAGGAGCACGTTCTGGAACACATGTGATAGCATGCTCGAGATCATGCTAGAGACGTGGAGGGCGTTCGAGATGACAGAGAGAAGCAGCACGAGCACGCTTTAATCGGGAAACTACATGGAGATAAATGTTGTTAAAAATAGTGTCGGGTTATTACTTGTTTATGTTACTAGCGACGTAGATTGCATACTATGCGCCTCGTGTGTAAACTCGTGTAACGTTAAAAGAGATCACTCGAGCAGGATATTTAGTATTTTACTAAAGTTTAGTGAATAAACTTTCGTTTTACTACATATGTTAAGATATTCGTCATTTCCGTGATTACATTATGTTGAAAAATATTTTTTGCATTTTGAAATGCTTCTAATCCCTACAATTGTATAAATGCAACTTTGTCTGTGTGTGAGTTCGTTCCTTATAGACTCCGAAACGGCTTATTTGATTTTCTGTAAAATTCCTAGAAGTCTGGGAGTGATCTTAGTCAAGTTTGGTCTCAGAATACCCGCGATAATTATCGCTAATCGATAATCACTACCGTTATTTTAATTAATCTAACATCGATAAAGCAACTATTTTTATACTTTTTTTTAAATGTTTAAATTTCATTCTAGAAAAAAGTCCAAAAACTACTCGAGAAAAGGAGTTAATGGCGTATAACCAGGCGGATGACGTAGCAAACCCGTTCAGAATTGCAGACTATGCTTTGATATGTAGACAATTAGACTATTGTAGAGAACAGCTCAAGGAATATTTGAATCGACTTGGACGTGGCCATGTTGCAGCGACTTCAAAGTGTCCCTTTGGCTTTACATATATTGTAAAAAAAAAATATCGGTCTATGCAACTTTAGTTTAGCACCAGCTACACAGACGAAGAAACGGATATTTTATAGCTTTTGTAGCGAGAGAAGAGTTTTTACATTAAAGATTTCATAGGAGAATCAGAGCTCAGCTGACTAACAAGCTTGAACTTTATGATAAAGAAGATAAGGACTAGTAACGCCCCCTGTGTAAAGAAAGACTTTGTAAAGAAAAGAATACATCTTATATCTAGATTTCCAAGTTGGTTGTGTTATTTATCAAGGCAGGAGCCTGAGCTTTGAGCAGCAACACCTTAGTAGATGTTGTAACAGTACTCCATTTTAAAACCTATCTATCACTTAAAACAGGGGGCTCCAAAGTTGTTGTTCGGGAGCCATATTGGTGGGTTTTTTTTTAGAACTACGTAGACAAAAATTACAAAAAGTAACCTGGATATGTTTTATACTGTTCTGGCATTTAGTTTTTCTTTTATCAAAGTACTTCTCTCAAACACTAATTCTCACTTAATCATTTTGGGGTCATAAAGAAAACTATCATATTATTTCCATGCATTTCTAGATTTATATAGTTTTAAAAATATTTTTACGTTTACAATAAAAGCTCTGCGGGTCGGATTAAAGATTTTGGCGGGCCGGATGTGGCCCGCGGTCCGTTATTTGGAGACCACTATCTAAAATGGTAGAGGATTGCGTCAGAAATAGATAATTTTCTGAGCCGAGAGAATGGGCTAACCAATTTTCCAGCAACTTTAGGTTGTGTAAATCTTCCACTTCACATCTGGAGTTAAAGTAAGTCCTAGAAGATTACGAAAAAAAAAAAACGGGAAGCATTCAAGGAGAAATGCATTCGCTTACAGTTGGTGTAAAGCGATTTTCATAAGTTTGTCCCGTTGTAATATTGTACGGTATATCAACGCTAGTAAATATGTTACTTCTAATAGAAAGTTAAACATTGATTAATCGTACATTGTTTGGAATAAAAAGAGTGCTTGTTAGGATTTACGGCATATCAGCCTATTTTAGTTATTTAATGCCGAATCCAGTAATTTAAAAAAAAAAAAAAGATTTTATGCTTCAAGTTCTTTATATAAGCAAATATATATTTACGATGATTTGTTTTGTTCGCTTGTTTTTTATACGGCATATCAACAGTTTTCAGGCGATTTAATGCCGAATTCAGTAATTCTGGAAACGTTTGTAGGCTTCTCTTTTTTTATATCTTAAAATATTTGTTCATGCTTTTTAGTTTCGTGGTTTAGTATCGGAAGATTTTCGATTTTGTGCTATACTTTGCAGTACATGATTTAGTTTCCGAAAGGAAAAGAACAAAAACAAACTCAGTTTAGGCTGCATTTTATGATTTTCAGACAGTCTGATGTGGTTGCACCCAGGCGCATTTCTAAACAAAATATTCTGTAGAGAGAGAGTTTGTCAAGAACACGTGAAGTATTTATATTTTTTTTGCAATAATACTTTATTCAGTGATCTATGAATGCATTTTAGAATGGTTTGCTCATAAGGTCTAATCATATTTATCCTGGAAATATCTGGTACATTTATATCAATAAGTTTTACTAATGTGTATTCCAAAATTGAGCCTCGCATAGAAACCATTACCTTAATTGGTTTAAACATAATAGACGTTTTAAAACTAATGCCGTCTTTAGGACTTCTAGCAATTATTGCAAAAGTATTATAACAAACGAGAGAGCTGTATGCTCAGGCCATCAAGTCCAAATAAAAAGAACAGTAGCTTGATGCCCATGAGTTTTAGAGAATAACAAATAAGGCCCTGACAGATACGCACACTCTATCCCGACCATAATAAACGAGTTTAAGGTTATATCGTCACCGTCTGACAAAACTAAGCTCCATTTTGGGACTTTTGCATAAAACTCAACCTTATGCAATCAGGACCACATGCCACAACATTTACTCCCACGACCGAAAATAATCTGAGCGGCACCCATATGTCTGTTTGAGATGTTGGCAAACTCACTAAGAACTTTGATGTGAGCAAAGCAACTTGTCCTGGCAATATTCCAAATAGTGTCCTCAAAAACGTGCAATTGGAACTAGCACACATTCTTGCAAAGCTATTTAATCGATGTCTAAAATATAAATATATAAAAAAGAGGGGGGCTTATCCCATAATAATCTTTAAATCTATTTTCGCTCGATATTTATTCTATCTTTGCCTAATATCTAACATTTTTCTGGGGTTAATGGGACAGATTGGTTTCCTAGAGGTTAATCCAATGAAACCCGTGTGTTTATTAAAGATAGCTCAATGGAGGACACAGAAATGCATGAATGTAACCAATACTCTTTGTTTAATAAACATATTTTATAAATATGAGGATTGCAACATCTTGTCAGACGAGTGCCACTCCCTTAGACACTTAGTCCATGAGCCCAAAAATGACTTCCATCGCCACAGGATCATTTTAATAGACAAATGCCTGAGAGAGTATCTATACACTGATGTTACAGAGGCTTAGCTTTATACGACAGCTGTCTCTATCTCGGTTCAAAATTTTGAGATCCAGCAACAAACAAGAGCAGCATAGCCAGCAACAAATTAAACTGCAGACCAGCTTAATGCGGACACTGGTCTCCCGCTTTATGTTTTTTTTTTTATATCAGAGATTTGCTTCTCCTAGAAAGGTTGCCTTCACCATGGCTTACAGGAGCCCTCTCCACCCCAACACACATATGCACACAAACAAATATACACGGTGCTAGTTGGCCATTCACACAGAAAAACGATTCATTCGCGTGTATATATATACATATACATATATATATATATATATATATATATATATATATATATATATATACGATGGTCACTACGTAACAGCGCATTAATAGTAAGTTGTCAAAATTGGGTAGAATTTGATTATTTAAGGGGGCACATGAACTTGTTTATATTGGACTTGAATGCAACAATATATGTAGTCAGCCGGGAAGCAAGTCATTGGAGTTCCACAGGCAAACAGTCTTAGAGAAGGAGCTTTGTCCATGGAATTTTTCAAATAGTCGCCGTTTTACTTAACCAGACTCAGCGTTGCAGAAATCTGTTTGCTTTAGTACGAGGCGCGTGTAATAAGTAATGCCCCTGACCCACGTCCAGTTGTCTTATCTAGCTGAAATTTTGCATGTCAAATGATTTATATCTCGAAGGGTAATGTGGCAAACTACAGCTCTGAACTAATTGTGATTTCTGTTTTAAAGGTATTTGAACTGAGTCAGGTGTGAAATGGAGCCTGTTGAATGTCGAGCAGTGATCCAGTTTGTTTTCATTTGAAAGGACGCACACATCAGGAGACTTTTGATTAAATGAAAGAAACTTGTGATGATAATGTCCCATCATATGACCTTGTAAAACGCTGGCATCGTGAATTCAAACATTTCCGGAAGTCTGTGGAAACAGCTCCCAGACCTGGTCGCCCTCCCTTCTGCCATTGATGAGGCATCTGTCCGTCAAGTTGAAGCTGCCTTTTGGAATATCGGCGCATTACTATTCGCCAAATAGCCCAAGATGTCAAGATTAGTACAGGGTCTGTGGAAACAATCATTCATGACTATTTGCATATGCATAAGGTGTCTGCCAGATGGATTTCCATGTTGCTCACACCATTCCAGAAGCGAGAACGCGTCGAGTGCTCGATGATGAATTCGGAGATGTGCCAAGAAATTGAATGAAAGTTTTTCAAAAGACTGATTACACAGGATGAAACGTGGGTCCATCACTATGATCCAGAGACCAAAACCCAGTCAATGCAGTGGAAGCACTTGAACGCACCACCTCCAAAGAAGGCAAAGGTGCAGCCCTCCGCTGGCAAGGTCATGCTCACAGTCTTCTGGGACTAAGACGGAGTAGTGATGACAGATTTCCTGGCATAGGGTACCACAATTACAGGAGCGTATTATGCTTCACTTTTGAGGAAATTAGGGAAGCTACCAAAATCAGGAGGCGGGGCAAGATCAACAAAGGTACGCTCATCCTACAGGACAACTATTCGGTCCACAACTCGCATGTCACCAGATCAGGAACACGGGCATATTGTTATGAAATCCTTCCCTATCCTCCCTACTCTCCTTACCTTGCACCCTCTGACTTTCACCTCTTCCCAGCAATGAAGTTGTTTTTGAAAGGGAAGCGTTTCCCAGATGATGCAGCCTCGATTTCTGAAGTCACGTCGTGGTTGGAGGACCAACCTCGGATGTTCTACAAAAACGGTTCCAGAGCTGCATCAAACGATGGGAGAAATGCATTACTCTGAGTGGTTCCTATGTAGAGAAAGACTAATAACTGTGTCAAGTTTCGTTGCTCTACTGCTTTGGGAAGTGCGCCAGGGGCATTACTTATTGCACGCCCCTCGTATATGCTTTATTTGTCGACTAATTTTTTTAAATATATTTTATTGCAAATTAAACCTTCTCGAGTGGTCAACCATTTAATACTGGTGACGCTTATATATGATTTATCTACATGGACCTTAACGAAATTAATATATCGACGTAATTCGAGTTCTATATAGCATGTAAATTGGATGCAGTTCATAATAATACGATTCCTAAACATTTTGTTCAAAGTAACAATGAAACCACTAACTTGCTTCTGTTAATTCTTTTGTTTTTTGTTGGTATTAATATCATTAAACCATGAATAAAATATACAAAATCAAGCTTATCTTAAACATAGAGCTCAATTTATAAAAAAAAATCGACACTGGACCGGATGATCAAAGTGCCACTAAAATTGACAAGCAACAATCTGTCAGCTAAACTTTCGTTCTGCCATACAGGAAGAGTCGTTCATCTTATATTCACGCTAATATGTATTTCACGAAAATAAATTCATAGTAAATAGTAATGCATTGCGCTGGGTTGCAATGTTATTTATTCTACGAGAGCAATTTCATTAGGAAAAACTGGATAGATCGATATATTGATAGATCCTTCGATAGATATAGTTATGTGAAAACAATTTTTTTAACTCCATATATCTACCTTCGTATTTTACTTGTTAGAATATAGTTATAAATATCAAGAGGGTACATCTTAGTCGTCCTCCCCACATCATCTAAAACATTCGAGCTGCAAACAATTAAGCGAACAAAGTTGTCAAACGTCCAATATCATATAAATAAACACGACCTAATTACGTTGACACACAGTTTCTTCTTTGACCGCCGAAGTTAAGTCGTCTTGGGCTTGATATCTTTCTAGTTACAATTATGTGTAGAAACGCTTCGGGTACTTTACGGGATGGACTTAGCAAAGGTTGCCAATATCTCTAAGTGAAAGTGTTTCTATAGAAACTGATTGGATTCGAACTGGGTAGAATCAGCTTCACAGTCTCTGCCGTCAACCTCTTATATTATAGAAAACGCAGTTATTGTTTATATTTATATATATATATATATAATATATATATATTATATATATATATATATTATATATATATATATTATATATATAATATATATATAATATATATATTATATATATATTATATATATATATATGCTCTATCACTTTTATTTTCTAATTCACTTAACACCTACATTTTTTTCGCTTCCTGAAAAGAAGGTATTTTACAGTACACTGATTCAGAAAATTACCAGTATATAGAAAATATAAATGAAAGGTTGATATTTCAAACTGTTTTTATTGTTTCTATATACTTTTATACGGTTTGAAGTTTTTTTCTTCTTTTGTTTTTATGTTTTTAACACACATACACACCAATATATACACGCATATATATATATATATATATATATATATATATATATATATATATATATATATATATATATGAGGGGTATGTGTGCATGCGCGCAGTTGTGTGTGTGTGTTTCTGTGTGTGTTGCATTTGATATACGGTTTTGCGCTTGTTGCGGGTTGGTTACCGAGCGTAATGCCAACCGTCCCTAAACCGGAAGTTCTTCTACGTCATTGATTGCACGGCCAGCGCACACCTGTGTTTACAAATTACCTTGGCCGAGGTCCACGTTCCTATGGCAACGTGGCGCACGGTGGTTTCCGGCGGAAGGAAGTTCTCCTCTGCAATCTCGGCCGAGTTCGCTCCGAAATGTAAAACCGACTGGGAAACAGACAGAAATAAAAACCGAACCTCGTCTCAGCGCGTTTTCATTTTTGACAAGCGATCCTATCTGGCGACCGAACGAAGGAAGAAACGCGCCAGGGATACTGTGCCACGTCGACAGAAAGCTAACATTAATCACAAACTTCTACAAACATATATATATATATATATATATATATATATATATATATATATGCGTGTGTGTGTGAGTATATATATATATATATATATATATATATATATATATATATATATATATATATATATATATACATGTATATGCTTTTCTTTACGCTAATGTTGGTGTGGAGCCATAAAAACAAAGATATACTAAAATTAACCACGTTCAACAAGTCATATTGCACATAGATTTTCTTTCGCTCACATGCATTTCACTTCTAAACAAAAAAAAAACTTTTCTTTCTTTCTCTCTCTCTCTCTCTCTCTCTCTATCTCTCTCTCTCGTTTTCTCTCTGTATGGATGTTTGCCTATCTCTCTCTCTCTCTCTCTCTCTCTCTCTCTCTCTCTACATACATACATGTATGTGCGTATATTCATATATATACAGGGTGTCCACAAAGTCTGGCTACTTAATATAGCCAGACTTTGGGGACACCCTGTAGATTATGCAGCCAGACTTTGTGGACACCTTTTAGATTATGTATCCAGAATTTATGGGCACCCTTTAGATTATGTAGCCAGATTTTGTGGACACCCTTTAGATTATGTAGCCAGACTTTATGGTCACCCTTTAGATTATGTAGCCAGACTTTGTGGACACCCTTTAGATTATGTAGCCAGACTTTGTGGACACCCTTTAGATTATGTATCCAGAATTTATGGGCACCCTTTAGATTATGTAGCCAGATTTTTTGGACACCTTTTAGATTATGTAGCCAGATTTTGTGGACACCCTTTAGATTATGTAGCCAGACTTTATGGTCACCCTGTAGAGTCTTAGCCAGACTTTGTGGACACCCTTTAGATTATGTAGCCAGACTTTGTGGACACCCTTTAGATTATGTATCCAGAATTTATGGGCACCCTTTAGATTATGTAGCCAGACTTTATAGGCGCGCTTTAGATTATGCAGCCAGACTTTGTGGACACCCTTTAGATTATGTAGCCAGAATTTATGGGCACCCTTTAGATTATGTAGCCAGACTTTGTGGACACCCTTTAGATTATGTAGCCAGACTTTGTGGACACCCTTTACATTATGTAGCCAGACTTTATGGTCACCCTGTAGATTATGTAGCCAGACTTTGTGGACACCCTTTAGATTATGTAGCCAGACTTTGTGGACACCCTTTAGATTATATATATACATATATATTGATATATATATAATACAATACATAATATAACAATTTACATCACTTATTTGAACATTATTTTATCTGGATATTATATTACGAAGCATAATTGTTTCGGTCTTTTCTAATGAAGGATCTATTTTTGTTAGATGTTCACCCTAAAACAAGGCATAGTGTCATTTTGGTGTAGAGCGCTACTATCAGGGACATAAGTTGCAGGGAAACTATTAAGGGAGTTGAGCAGCAAGATGTCTATTCACCTTACACTTGAACCTCTGCGTATCAATACATTTGAAGAAGCAGGAATCGGGAAGGGAATTCCAAGGTCTAGCAGATTTGGAAAAGAAACTGTTCGAGTAGAAGGCTTTCTTACATCTAGGGATCTCTACTCTGTTTGTTTGTCGGGTTGTCCGGTGTATTTACGATTTATATTGTCGAAGGTGTATAAGGGTGTGTAGTTCGTCGAAGCATTTATCAGTAGGAAAGTTAACTTCTAATATATAATAACGGTCCCAACTAAGTGGAAATAACTTTCCTCGTAAAAACAGAAAAAATAGTTGGTTCTTTTCTGGATCTATTGTCTGTGACTATTGGAATTTGAAATCGTTGTTTCTTTTTGTTTTTTTGTCTTTTTTTTTTCTTTTTTTGTTTCTTTTTATAACCTTTTACATAAAATAGCGATATGTCTTGTCTGAAGCGATTTTTATGTAAAAAATTAAGATCTGTTGTTTATTTGAAATGTTATTTAATGCATCGCTTAATTGAAACTCCACCGAACTGAAATATTGGCTGGCGACCATTTTCTTTTTTTTTTTTTTTTTTTTTTTAAATCTCCGTGAACAGACTCTAAAATTGATTGTTGCTATTGAATCGTATGGAACAATTGTCAATGATTTTAATGCCTCATGTTTTAACTTGTATTTTAGATTTGCTCTAAGTTGGGAAAATATCAATGAAAAAAAGAAAGAAATAAAGAAACGACGAAAGCAGAAAACAGAAAGACACAGACTTGATATACTAGTAACCTATTTTTGTTTTTACTCATCTTACGGGTATACTTCAAATAAATAAACAAATAACGGTCTTTTAACATGAAAACAACAACTAATAAGTATGTCAAGAGTTGCCTCCCTATTCCGATAATTTCATTCTTTGATGTTCATGTGTGTTTACAAAAAGAAATACCTCGATAACAGAGTTATAAAAATAATGAATAAACACATAGAAGTTTAAGGTTTAAGGTCGATTAGGGGCCACCAAGTACCACTGACTTGTAGGAAAATATGTGTGACTTTCTGATAATAGCCTAAAGCATGTCAAATAGCATATCAACTGTCAGTCGACCTTGTGGGGTCACCGAAGTCATAAAGGTCACTTGATGTTCTCGAAGGATTTTATCGGTCATAGTGTACCTAGCCGGCTACATTTGGTCAGTTCGATATAATTAGATAATTGAGGACACATGAAATGTCGACAAAACGGGGGTACCTTTCTTTTTAATAATAGGGAGAGTTTCTTCTGCTCGGTACATTTACAAATGCTTGACAGTTTTACTATTTTTGCTTTTTGGCAAGACGCCACGGGATCAATTTATAACTTGTCTCGGTATTTTTTTTTCTATTTGTTAGATGCGACCTCCATCTTTAGGTCAGTTTATCGCGAGTAAATCATAAATAGCAAAGTTGTCGGTCTGTCCGGTTGAAAGTATAAATAGTGTTTTCGTTTGTCTGTAGCTCATAAATGTTATTATTTTACAGCATATTCTTTTTTCAAATTCCACTGTATATCGTTGTCCTGTCAGACTTCAATTTATACTATCAATAAAATTAAAAATGTTTATTCATTTATGTGTGTATACCAATAAAACATTCGAACTGATGCACCGAATTCAAAAATTCTTTTTTTCTTCCCCTGAAAGGTGTGAGTCCCTAGACTGTCCTTATCTATATATGGTTCGTAACGAACAACGCGGTAACACAAAAATCTCGAAATAAGTGTTTGGGAGCCGTTTCGGACAATTGTCGAAAAAGTTACCTGCCCATGTTAACGGAATTTAGCACTATCGGTATAAAATCGGAGTAACATCTTTCAGCGTATGTACAGAACTTGTGGCGCAATGGATAACGCGTCTGACTACGGATCAGAAGGTTCCAGGTTCGAATCGTGGCAAGTTCGTAATAATTTTAACCATTATTTTATCCAACATTTACTCATTATCCTTACCATTAGTTAAGGTATTTTTGTTTTTTTCAGTGACTTTGTTTTGTGCATACAAGAATTTACCATACTCCGAGTTCACAGGGTAAGCGTTGATGTTGAATGTACTCAATTGGCGTTGTGTGTGCCGACGCGGCGCAGTGGCTAGTTATAAATAGAATTTTCGTTTTTTTTTTCAGAAACATTTATATCTTATTATGATTCTTTTTACTAGTATTTTTATTCAAGACTGGCAAAAAATATTAAATGAAAGGATGATAGGAGGTGCTTTCAATAACTTTCCAGACATTTTTGTACAGGCATTTAAGATTTTTGAAGACTTTTTAAAATAAAATACATTATTGCAGTGCCTCTTCTAAGATGGCTGACCAATTTTTTTTAATGGTAGGTTCAAATTAATAGCTACAGCAGGACTTGGAATACACCTTACTAAAGCATGACTGTCGAAGTTGATGGGTTTCAATAGTGCAATCTAGACAATTTAGAAGGACGATATGAAACAACATTTGTTTCGAACTTGGAAAAAATGACACAGTGTGGTTTGCTTCAGACTGCTTTTGGACCATCTTGCATGAATCGAGCTTTTTGAGTTGCATACGAGATTCTAGAAAAGTAGGGAGCCTGTGAGGGATTATGAGAGGTGTGGAATGAGTAAGGAGACCTAAACACTAGAGTTGATTGACCAAATAAAGAATGTCCTAGATAAGGATCGTCATATGTTTACAGGAGAATATGTGAATAGTTTGATGTCAGTGTCAAAACTGCGCACATAATTATTCGTGAGGAACTGAACAGGCGGAAAATTTGCGCAAAGATTGTCTCAAGGGTGCTCAAAGAAAATCACAAACTATTTGACCAAGCTCCTCACCCTCTCTATAGTTCAGACCTTACCTCCTGTGACTTTGGGTTATTGCCTAAGCTCAGGAAAACCCGTAGAGGGTATCCTTAGGAGGCAATTGGGAAGATGAAAGAGGCTGTGACAAGGAGAACTAACACGCTCACACGATAGAACTTCCACGCGGCCTTCCAGGAGTTGTTGGAACGGCATAACAAGTGCATTACAAACGGAGGAGCTTAGTTCGAAAGGGACTAGAGTTTCATGTGTGTACTAGCAATAAAAGTGGCTATGCGAAAAACGTCTGGAAACTCATCGAATGCACTTTGTATGTAATTAAAATCTTAAACTAAAAGGTTCAATAAAACAAGAGGAAAAATTAATTAATAGGTTATTAGTAGAAGTGATTTTCAATATTATTAACCCTTTCCTCATCTTACGTATGTTTCAAATGCATACAACCGCCAGCTAATTGCCAAACGAAGGCGAACTCAGAATCCCTTATAGTTGCCAAATCTGTAATTACAGAAAATTGAGCCGTAAATTTAAAGTTCGCCGCCTTTAAAAATAACACCCTATATAAATACATGAAGATAATTAAAATTCTATTATAAATAATTATCCACAGAATCTCTATGTGCGCAATTGTTGGTATTGTTATTATTATTGTTATTTTGATTGTGTAGTAATAGTAGTAGTAGTAGTAGTAGTAGTAGTAGTAGTATGTATGTATGTATGTATTTATGTATGTATGTATGTATGACACCTTGTGGTATCTAGCATACCAAAGCTGTTTCTAGCCAAATGTGAGTGCATTTCCTTAGAAGTTACAAAAAGTATAGCCTCCAATCGATGTTAAGAGACAAAGGGCATCCCTTTAATAGGGTGTAAGTGTGATACAATGGTTGCGCAATAGCCAACGGCACTTCTCTTGAATCGTAACTGCTTGGTTACAGTAGCAAAGGAAAGTCTAAGATAGCCGTGAAAAGTCTCGAGATAAGCAGAGAGCACATAACGTACCTCAAATTTCCAAATGGTTACCCATTTAAGTATTGGCCAGTCTCCACCCCGCTTAAGAGTTTTAGACATTATAATTAGTATACGCATACAGATGTGTGCATTTTTAGCAAACACACTGGCACAAAAAAAACGATAAGTTATGATATGCAAATACATTCTTTTAAAAAGAATCTTGCCCTTCGATAACTTTGATCATTTCAGAAGCAACGAATATAATTTGACTTGAAATTGTACTAAAATATGTGTGGCCTTTAAAGCAGCGCCAATTTTGTTGTTTGGATACCGTGGTACAATTCAGAGCGGTGTCAACATTCCGTGGCCGATCTCAGGTTAAAAGGTCGTGATTTTCACTATTGATCTCTAGGATAAACTTAGATTTGGGAAATGAGCCAGACCAGATCTTCCTCTGCCAGCTTTTGTTGAAACTACCAAAAGACCTTATACATATCTTCAGGAACATAAACAAATCTTTCTATATATAAAGAAATTCAAACGTGTGTATATGGTTGTGTGTGTATCATATCATATAATATATGGAATCTTCTTAACGGCACGTAAGCACAAATAAATGATAACAGGCCATACGTAGAACAGACTAGCAGTTGTGACTAGTGCAATATATAGAATTGAGAATCGTGGCCCATTGTTTAAGATGAAAAATTATTTTTTCAAAAGGGTGTTTAGCGAGCGTAGCGTAAAGTTGTTTGTGTACGTAATGTGGCAAAACAATACAGTGGGATGGTTTAACCACGCGTTGGGTATTTATTTGCTTCCGCACTGAGCAAATTAGGTACAAGGCCGTTTTTTAATGTGGAGAGAGGGGAGGGAAAAGGGAAATCAGCTTCCCCGGAAGGAGGGGAGGAGGAGCTGGTAGTGCTGCCTCTTGGTATATAGGTTTGCCCCTACATGGAAACTGACTGCCTCAAGAGCAATGGTCTTTTAGTGCAGCATCTGCCGGAACAGTTACTACACTTTGGTGCCTGCGCCACGAACAATACATTCTCATGGCGTGATATGTTGATTCCAACGTCACAGGTTATTTCGTGAAACGCGGTGATTACGATACCGTCAAGGAGTTTGTTTTGGACGGCAGATAAAACAAATCGGAAAAGCTGGTCCCTAGATACGGAAGCGGCTGGACAAATTTCTCGTAGACGCGACGAGGCGTTCATGGAGCATAAGATCATAGCGTGATAGAGACACCATCCCCTCTTAAGTTAATGAACTGGCGGGGCGAGATCCGATAGGGAAACATCATTAATAGCAGAGTAAAACCTCATATGTCCAGAAAAAACCCCAACTGACATGAGTCTGCCATTTGTGTTAAAAAGAGCCGGACGAGCAGTGAGTATGGGCGAGACGAACCGGATACGAGAACGAGATAGTGAAAAAATGTACGATTTTAATTGTTCTGAAACAACAGTCAGTTCAAATACTGTATACGTAGTTTAGATAAACAGTAAAATAATTATTAAAGAGACGATTACGCAATTACATGCGACGTGGCGAGCGCTTGTATTTTATGGAAAGAGAAGCTAACGAATTCTAAACATTATGCGTAAAAATATAACACAAACGCGTTCAAAATACAAAATATATTCGATTTGATGTCACGTATATATACACCCGTTATACCATCCAATTCTCTTGAAACTCCAGCTGAATAACACGTTTATAATATCAAGAGTGTGGGAAGATTTATTTTGACTGTGTTTCTTACTGACTGTACTAGCAATATACAATACGCTGGAGTAGCAACATAAGGAGCAGTAGACAGAAATAGTGCAAGAACTCTTCACTGAGGAAATGACAAGGTTAAGAAGCCATCCTTTCTTGTCTCGTTTGATATTGTTTCCTAGCAAACTGATCAGTAAAAACTAACACACTGTAAATAACAATTTGATTCAGACAAGAAATGTTTTACAATACTTTGATAAGGAAAACTATGTTTTATTTAAACACACGCACACACACACACCCATATATATGGGTGTGTGTGCGTGGGTGCGTGTATGTATAATGTGTGTGAGTGGGTGTGTGTGTGTGGGGTGTGGACATATACACTTGGATAATGTATATAACATTATGTGTGTATATCCATTTCTACATTATTATATCATTTCACACATTAAAAAAAAATTAAACATGAAGAAATCGCCTTTTTCGCCGATATTTTCAAAAGTCAACGTCTGTTTTCGCTTGTGTAGCCTTGATTAAAACTTACGTCACTTCCGGTTTAGCGATGGGGGCAACAGCTAACGCATCACGTTTTTTTTGTTTTTTGTTTTTTGTTTTTTTCGCTTTCTCTTTTTCCTTTTCGGTACTGGTTCGAGCCTGCCTGCCTATTATCACATCTTTTTTTGCTCAACACACACCTACAAACACCCGAGCAACGCCGGACACTCAGGCTTGTCGTCAATAAAGTCACAAGACATTGTTGCAATGTATGTCTTAATCGTTTCATACAGTGCTTAATTAGTTTATTTACAACGGAATTTGCATTTTGGTAAATTTTGGTAAAAGTAGTTAGTGATATCACTATGTAATCTGCTCGACACGAGAACCGGGCCTTACTCCAATATATATATATATATATATATATATATATATATATATATATATATATATATATATATATATATATATATATATATACACACACACACACATACATACACACATATATATATATATGTGTGTGTGTGTGTGTGTGTGTGCGTGTGTGTGTGTGTGTAACATTTCACGTGTCATTATCGACACTGACGATGCAAAGGCTGGAATCCACAAGCATACTTGCTATAGTCGTGTACTTTATATATATATATATATATATATATATATATATATATATATATATATATATATATATAAATATATATATATATACATATATATATATGCATACATATATATAGTATGGAGCATATATATACATATAAATATATATATATATATATATAAATGTAGGTGTATATCTATTATTTTTGCAGTAAAATATAAAGTTTTTAAAACTAAAATGTATTATTTGAACCAGGAATATACGACATTTAAGAGTATTTCCTTAATCCATGGATTTTCAATGAAAGTCTCATTTTTTTTTAATTTTTTTTTTTTTTGTTAAAATTTGAATATTTTTTGCACATTAGTCTGTTAGAAATGGTAATAGAAACACAATGGATGCAGTTTAACGTCTTACGTCGGCCATTTTTTCTTTCTGTGCTTATTAAAAGGCATTTAAAATCAAATTCAGAGAAGTTTAATGAAAACATATTTTATTTTTTTGTCGCCGATTTTGTAAATATATCGGTGATATTTTGTTCTCATGCTATGCAATTTACAATAATAGTTTTGTTTTGTTTTTTACTTACTTTCCTAGGAAGTGAGATTTGATATTTGTATGCTTAGATTCTTGGTGAATTAGTATTTGCCGCTTAAACTAGGTTTGTTCCATTATCACAATTAATTACTAAGGGAGTTCATTTAATTCTGGTTTTAAAACAGTCTTTATAATATCTTTTCGGTACAGTGCTTTTTAATGCAGAATGTGTAAGCGCTATGAATTCTGTCTCACATGTAGAGAAATAGAGTCTGATGCTTTTTATATTTCCACGAAATAATAGGCCCATTTAGGGTAGGCTAAAACAATATCCAGTTATACTATTTCGATCTTTACTGTTTCCCTTAACTGAATTTAACCCCCCTTAAATTTTAGGGAATTTGTTGATTGTCTAAATGCTAAATGATGTTCCCTAATACCTTTCAAATATCGAAGGACTTGTTTAGCACTATTTAAATCCTTCATTATCTTTGTTGATTATTTTTGTGATAGTTTTCTGACTTTGTAACATATATCAGGTCTCGTAGCTGTCATTAAGTAGATAAAACTTACTATTTCCTCTCGGTATATTTTATTGTCAATTATTGTCAGATTATGTGTGTGTATATTTATTGATATCATTTTCGACCGTTGCAAAGCGTTTCTTGCATTCTTGCATCCCAACGTTTACAAGGTTTTTATAAACTGATTCATTTAAATAATTCCTTTTTCGTGAATTAATTATATGCCCAGAAACCTAGTATCTTGCCAAGATCGGTATTTTTTTTTAACCTGTTCTTAGTATCAGTTTACATTATGTCACAATCTGATGCGAATAAAATATCATCGACCCATGAAATTAAAATCTGTAATTTATTGTTTTGGATATACAAACAGAGATCAGCTATGTATTGATTGGACGGGTGTTTAATCATATTCTCATAAAATACTGTAAAAGATGGTTGTTTAATCATATAATGATAAAATACTGTAATAGATGATTGTTTAATCATATAATCATAAAATACTGTAATAGATGGCTGTTTAATCATATAATCATAAAATACTGTAATAGATGATTGTTTAATCATATAATCATAAAATACTGTAAAAGATGATTGTTTAATCATATAATCACAAAATACTGTAATAGATGGCTGTTTAATCATATAATCATAAAATACTGTAATAGGTCGTTGTTTAATCATATAATCATAAATACTGTAATAGATGGTTGTTTAATCATATAATCATAAAATACTGTAATAAACGGTTGTTTAATCATATAATCATAAAATACTGAAATAAACGGTTGTTTAATCATATAATCATAAAATACTGGCATAGATGGTTGTTTAATCATATAATCACAAAATACTGTAATAGATGGTTGTTTAATCATATAATCATAAAATACTGTAATAGATGTCTGTTTAATCATATAATCATAAAATACTGTAATAGATGGTTGTTTAATCATATAATCATAAAATACTGTAATAGATGGGTGTTTAATCATATAATCATAAAATACTATAATAGATCGTTGTTTAATCATATAATCAGAAAATACTGTTATAGATGGCTGTTTAATCATATAATCATAAAATACAGTAATAGATGGTTGTTTAATCATATAATCATAAAATACTGTAATAGGTGGTTGTTTAATCATATAATCATAAAATATTGTAATAGATGGTTGTTTAATCATATAATCATAAAATACTGTAATAGGTAGTTGTTTAACCATATAATAATGAAATACTGTAATAGATGGTTGTTTAATCATATAATCATAAAATACTGTAATAGATGGTTGTTTAATCATATAATCATAAAATACTGTAATAGATGGTTGTTTAATCATATAATCATAAAATACTGTAATAGATGGCTGTTTAATCATATAATAATAAAATACTGTAATACATTGTTGTTTAATCATATATACATAAATACTGTAATAGATGGTTGTTTAATCATATAATACTAAAATACTGTAATAGATGGTTGTTTAATCATATAATAATAACATACTGTAATAGATGGTTGTTTAACTATATAATCATAAAATACTGTAATAGATGTCTGTTTAATCATATAATAATAATATACTGATACAGATGGTTTTTTAATCATGTACTCATAAAATACTGTAATAGATGGCTGTTTAATCCTACAATTATAAAATACTGTAATAGATGGTTGTTTAATCATATAATCATAAAATACTGTAATAGATGGATGTTTAATCATATAATTATAAAATACTGTAATAGATGGTTGTTTAATCATATAATCATAAAATACGGTAATAAACGGTTGTTTAATAATATAATCATAACATACTGTAATAGATGGTTGTTTTATCATATAATCCTAAAATACTGTAATAGGTGGTTGTTTAATCATATAATCATAAAATACTGTAATAGATGGTTGTTTAATCATATAATCATAAAATACTGTAATAGATGGTTGTTTAATCATATAATCATAAAATACTGTAATAGATGGTTGTTTAATCGTATAATCATAATATACTGTAATAGATGGTTGTTTAATCATATAATGATAAATTACTGTAATAGATTGTTGTTTAATCATATAATCATAAAATACTGTAATAGGTGGTTGTTTAATCATATAATCATAAAATACTGTTATAGATGGCTGTTTAATCATATAATCATAAAATACTGTAATAGATAGTTGTTTAATCATATAATCATAAAATACTGTAATAGATGGTTGTTTAATCATATAATCATAAAATACTGTAATAGATGGTTGTTTAATCATATAATCATAAAATACTGTAATAGATGGCTGTTTAATCATATAATCATAAAATACTGTAATAGATGGTTGTTTAACCATATAATCATAAAATACTGTAATAGATGGTTGTTTAATCATATAATCATAAAATTCTGTAATAGATGTCTGTTTAATCATATAATCATAAAATACTGTAATAGATGGTTGTTTAATCATATAATCATAAAATACTGTAATAGATGGCTGTTTAATCATATAATCATAAAATACTGTAATAGATGGTTGTTTAATCATATAATCATAAAATACTGTAATAGATGGTTGTTTAATCATATAATCATAAAATACTGTAATAGATGGCTGTTTAATCATATAATAATAAAATACTGTAATACATTGTTGTTTAATCATATATACATAAATACTGTAATAGATGGTTGTTTAATCATATAATACTAAAATACTGTAATAGATGGTTGTTTAATCATATAATAATAACATACTGTAATAGATGGTTGTTTAACTATATAATCATAAAATACTGTAATAGATGTCTGTTTAATCATATAATAATAATATACTGATACAGATGGTTTTTTAATCATGTACTCATAAAATACTGTAATAGATGGCTGTTTAATCCTACAATTATAAAATACTGTAATAGATGGTTGTTTAATCATATAATCATAAAATACTGTAATAGATGGATGTTTAATCATATAATTATAAAATACTGTAATAGATGGTTGTTTAATCATATAATCATAAAATACGGTAATAAACGGTTGTTTAATAATATAATCATAAAATACTGTAATAGATGGTTGTTTTATCATATAATCCTAAAATACTGTAATAGGTGGTTGTTTAATCATATAATGATAAAATACTGTAATAGATGGTTGTTTAATCATATAATCATAAAATACTGTAATAGATGGTTGTTTAATCATATAATCATAAAATACTGTAATAGATGGTTGTTTAATCGTATAATCATAATATACTGTAATAGATGGTTGTTTAATCATATAATGATAAAATACTGTAATAGATTGTTGTTTAATCATATAATCATAAAATACTGTAATAGAGTGTTGTTTAATCATATAATCATAAAATACTGTTATAGATGGCTGTTTAATCATATAATCATAAAATACTGTAATAGATGTCTGTTTAATCATATAATCATAAAATACTGTAATAGATGGTTGTTTAATAATATAATCATAAAATACTGTAATAGGTGGTTGTTTAATCATATAATCATAAAATACTGTAATAGGTGGTTGTTTAATCATATAATCATAAAATACTGTAATAGGTGGTGGTTTAATCATATAATCATAAATACTGTAATAGATGGTTGTTTAATCATATAATCATAAAATACTGAAATAAACGGTTGTTTAATCATATAATCATAAAATACTATAATAGATGGTTGTTTAATCATATAATCATAAAATACTGTAATATGTTGTTGTTTAATCATATACTCATAAAATACTATAATAGATCGTTGTTTAATCATATAATGATAAAATAATGTAATAGGTGGTGGTTTAATCATATAATCATAAAATACTTTAATAGGTGGTGGTTTAATCATATCATCATAAAATACTGTAATAGGTGGTTGTTTAATCATATAATCATAAAATACTGTAATAGGTGGGTGTTAAACCATATAATCATAAAATACTGTAATATGTTGTTTAATCATATAATAATGAAATACTGTAAAAGATGTGTTTTAATAATATAATCATAAAATACTGTAATAGATGGCTGTTTAATTATATAATCATAAAATACTGTAATAGATGGTTGTTTAATCATATAATCATAAAATACTGTAATAGATGGTTGTTTAATCATATAATCATAAAATACTGTAATAGATGGTTGTTTAATCATATAATCATAAAATACTGTAATAGATGGTTGTTTAATAATATAATCATAAAATACTGTAATAGATGGCTGTTTAATCATATAATCATAAAATACTGTAATAGATGGTTGTTTAATCATATAATCATAAAATACTGTAATAGATGGTTGTTTAATCATATAATCACAAAATACTGTAATAGATGGCTGTTTAATCATATAATCATAAAATACTGTAATAGATGGCTGTTTAATCATATAATAATAAAATACTGTAATAGCCTGACGCTGTTATAACCCATCGAGAAGAAATTATATGTTTATCCTTTTGGGCAAGCACTACTGAATAGGTATTTTTTTCTGTTAAAGCATCTAGTTCGCTTTCCATTGTTATTTTCCATTACTGGCAGTGTTCTGAATTAATTGCTTCGTTAAAACCTTTTGGCGTATTATCCATAGGATAGCAATAGTCGACTTGATATTTTTCCAAGTTGGCAACCACAAAAAGTCGGGTCATATTCCTCTTTTGGGGGGTAACCTTCTGACGAATTTTTAACTTTAATATCAGCATCATCACTGCCAACATTATTAATATACTTTTCCTCGGCAACGGCGACACCATTGGCGTATTTTTTTATGAATTAAAGGAAATATTAATTCATTCTGTTCATATTAAATTTTTTCTTTAAATTAAACGTGGCTGTGAATTTTACACATCCGATTCGTTTATTTTTAATTTTTTTTAGCAAAAAATACTAAGTAGGTTGGGCTAATTTATCGTACCCAAAGATATCACTTTACCTGTTTTAATATTTAATTTGCTTTTCTGATCTATGTGTGCGAAGCAAGTTGAACCAAATACATGCATTCATCTAAAATTTGCTTACATAATAGGTTCTTATATTCTTTTGTTAAAAGGACTGTTCCGTATATATGTCGCTGTCATTAGTGCATACGTCTAGAGGTAATTTCGGAGTTTTGATTCAATGAGTAGACATCTTGCCATTTCAAAACGTACCCGCTATGATCTTTCTGCAGTTCAGTTTTTTTGGTGGGGGTAGATTAAGAACTATTTTTTTTTATTTTTGATACAGTGGTTTATCAATAAAAGTTCAAAGTCTTTATTAGTGAATTCTGTACTATTGTTAGAGCGAATACACTTTACTGCACCGTAGCTAAGTATACTTTAGTTACTTGCAAGGTATTACATTTGTTCGTTAAGAAATAGGACATTATTAAACCGAAATAATCGTCTACAAAATTTAATGAATACCTGAAGTTTCCTCTGCTCATCTGTTCTACAGGACCGTTTAAGTCACAACCTTCCAGCGATAGAAATCTGGCATATTGTTTTGGTTCTGGCATCTTGTTTTGGTACTGTGTCATTTTACATTGTATAAAAAAGGCGCAGTTTGTCAAGGTTTTAAGTTTTTATTTTAATTCCGTCAACCAAATTCGGAATTGTTTCATATCTGGAATATCGCAATGCTCAAGAATGTTATGCCATTTCTGTAAATCATGGCAGGCAGTTTTTTTTTTCACGGGGCTACATTGTTTGAATAAGATTGTCTTGCATATTCTTGAATATCGAATACAGTTTCGTTCGGGTACACCAATTTTGGTTTATTGGGGCTTCTATGAAAGTTTATACTTGCCCATTGCTTAGTGGCGGCTTGTACAGAAAACATATTTTGTTTAAATTTCGAGATTAGAAGCGTGTTTTCCAGAATACAGAAACAAAAGTTCACCTTTATTATTACTTAGCGACATTTAAACACCGACTTTCTTCAAAACGATATCGTTTACTGAACTGCCGTCGGCAAGCTCTACAAAGTTACTCTAAGGGTTAAAGTTTAGATCACAATTGGTAAAACCCCATTCCTCCGTAATTACATGTGCACGAAAACTGAAAAGAAAGTTGTGACTGTTTGTTGAAGCGCCAAATGCACATGAAAATAAAAATGTATGTTCTCTAACGGAGCTCTCTATTTTTTAATGGAGTCTCCTTTGAAATGTTTGTATCTTCATTGGGAATCGCCCACAAATATAGCAAATAATGTTCGCCCTTTCTTTAGGAGAAAAATTGTTTTTGGCAAAGTTGCAGATTTTATTCGAGGTAAAGATATAATTAAATTTTGGTGTTCTTAAATGGGCATTTTTAAATTTCATGATATTTATACATGCGTTTTTACTGTGAACATTTTCTTAGTTTTCTCGTAACTCCTAAGGGTTACCTTGGATTGACTAAAAGTCATGGGTTTTACTTTCTGTGTTATCCTGGTAGTAAACGGCTTAAACTCACTCGGCAACCATTTAAGCACCATGGTTATGAATAGACTGTCGCTAATATCTTCGTCAGACATTTTAATGAATTTTTTGTTTTGGCCCTTATAATATAATCAGTAACCGTCTCGGTTTCCGTATTTTACAGAAGTGTCAGTTACGTATATAAAGAAATAATTTTTCTTCCGATAAATCATGCTCTCTTAATCTGTTCAATGCTTTGCAGCCATCGCCCAAGGCTTCTCGCATTACCAGAGATGAACTTATGTTATAAAAATACTATATTAACTCCACAAAGACTATTACATTATTTTCAGTCAATTCAGGGTCGGTTGTGTTTTCAGGTGGTGCCTGAATTACGTTGTGTAACTTTTGGATTCGTAAATCTACTACAAATTTAACTTGTCAAAATAAAAATTTTGATATTGATTAATTGAATTAAAATTATCGCTAGGCGCATAAGCTCTTGAATTGGAAGCCGTGTTTAATTTCAGAAGAGTTTTCAATGGGTAGTTGTCCTTTACTTTTTCTGGACTTGATAATTTTGAATGAAAAAAAAACAAAAGATCCTTCTCATGTTGACAAGAAAAATTACGTGCTGAAATGCTAAAAAAAAAAAGATCCAATCTTGATTGACACCCCACTTTTATGACATTCTGCCATATAATTTTTTATGGTGGACTGCATTTAAATACCCCCCCCCGTGTTATATCGTCCGACTCTGTTCTATTTCGCTTATTATTGTTGTTATTAATAGTGTTATGTTGTTGTTATATTTATTGTTAAATTTGTTATTGTTTTCCTCCTTCGCATACTAGACGGGCGACTTTTAATACTGGCTCTGATTCCCCTGTGTTGGAACTGGACACAGACTATTACGAAAGAAGAATGCAAATAATCCTGATCTTTTGCAGATAAATGCAATTTCACAACCCTTATATAACAAAGTTGTATTTTCTCTTTAAATAAATGGAAAAATGTTTTATAAATGATTATCAATACGTAAAATTAATCTTTTTAAGAGTATACACACACACATATATATATATGTTTTTAACTCTTTTTCAAAGTGTTTTAACATGTTCTTTTAACTGTTTGCTCTTATATATATATATATATATATATATATATATATATATATATATATATATATGTATATATATATATAAATTGTATTTCACATCGTAACCTGACAAAACGTATTCTTAGTCTACTGTATACCGGGTTTATATATATACTAGCATTTCGGTCCGGCGTTCTTCGGGGGTTTGGAGGTGTATGTTGAGCAAAAAAAAAAAAAAAGCGGTCAATTTTTTGTTAACTTTGACGCCTATTATGACGCCTTAACATTTATTGTTAGGGGCTAAAATCATGTTATTAAGTTTGATCCATGTCCAAGAAACCTATATCTAAAATTTCGAGTGTTTAGACCCAAAATTGTTGGAGGAGTTTGGTGGAGTGCTCCAAGGCCAAATCGTTTAACTTTCACTCCTTATCAGTCAAATTCCTGGTCGAAAATCGATTACAAAGATTTTCCCAAATCTCAGTACCCTGTATATCAAATTTCGAGTTTGTAGACTGAATATTGACAGAGTTATTGCGTAGGAAAATATACGCAGACACATTCACTTTTTTAGATATCTAGATAGATAGATACATACATTAAACAAAAATACATACGCATACATAAATATATATGGAAACAATTTTGTGTTCCTTGTAAACTTTTTACGCAAATATTATGCAAGGATACATCATGTAGAATATCTGCATGAATATAATTACACGGAATAGTTAACTAAAGATAAGAAAACAGAAAAAACTAATGGGTAATATATTAAAATTACACGTAATAGTTAACTAAACATAAGAAAACAGAAAAAACTAATGGGTAATTAATTAAAATGGATGTTTAAAAAAATATGCAAATTAGCTAGGTCTTTTGCTAGTGAAGGCAATTCCCCAAGCCATATATAAGAAAATTGTATTTTCTTTTTAAATAAATAGAAAATAGTGTTCTTAATATGAATATCAATACACGCAAAAGAAACCCGAATTTATAGGAGTGTATGTATATATATATATATATATATATATATATATATATATATATATATATATATATATATATATATATATATATGTCTGGTCATGTCATATGCTACTGGTACCATGTAACCCAGTACTACCTGCCTCATGGTCGGGTCACCAGCGACTAAACTGGTTCCCCCACCAGACTCGTTTGGTGAGGAGGGTGGCTAGTCTCCCTGCAGGTTTAAAAACAAGACCTTCCAAAGGGCGAATGAACCCTTTTTTGGGGTCAACGGCCAACTAGCACCGTGTGTGTTTGTGTGTATGTATGTGTGTGTCGGGGTGGAGATGGCTCCCGTAAACCGTGGTGAAGGTAACCTTTCTTGGAGAAGCAAATCTCTGATTTAAAAAACCATAAAGCGGGAGACCATTAAGCTGGTCTGCAGTTTAACTTGTTGCTGGCTATCTTGCTCTTGCTTGTTGCTGGATCTCAACATTTTGAACCGAGAGAGAGACTTAGCTGTCGTACAAAGCTAAGACTCTGTAACATCATCTGTGTATAGATACTCCCTCAGGCATTTGTCTATAAAAATGGTCCTGCGGCGATGGAAATCATTTTCGGGCTCATGGACTTTAAGTGTCTGAGGGAGTGGCACTCATCTGACAAGACGTTGCAATCATATATATATATATATATGTATATATATGTATATATATATGTATATATGTATATATATATGTATATATATGTATGTATATATATGTATGTATATATATGTATGTATATATATACGTACGTATATATATATATATATATATATATATATATATATATATATATATATATATATATATAAGCTAAGACTCTGTAACATCATCTTTGTATAGATACACCCTCAGGCATTTGGGCTCATGGATTTAAAATGTCTGAGGGAGTGGCGCTCGTCCGAATAGACGTTGCAATCATCATATATATATATATATATATATATATATATATATATATGTGTGTGTGTGTGTGTGTGTGTATAAACCCGTGGTAGAGTAGCCTAAGAATACGCTTTTTCAGGTTACGATGTGGAATACAAATTTCTTGGTTTCGACCTCTGGTTAAGGAATTTGCTCCGTCTTACAGTGTTATTTATAATATTATTTGATTACTTACATATGTATTATATACATATATATGTATTTTGTAACTAATTTTTAGTGTCGTATCCCGGTTTTCTGCCGAATATATAAAAAGAATTGTCAGAACATCTTAAAGCACCTTTTATAAAATTTAAAGTCTATAATGAACCAAAAAAAATGTTTCAAAAACAACTTGAAGATGCGAACATTATATGAAATTAGAATATTTAAAAAACACAATTCAATTTTTTATTTCTTGTTTAGTCTTTGTGTTGCTGTTTTTTTGTTTTGTTTTTAGATATTGAAATATATCTTATAAATTTCTACTTCACATACACACAAACACTCACACACATACATATATATATGTATATATATGTATATATACATATATATGTATATATTAAACTAAATAAGAATATATATATATATATATATATATGTATATATACATCTACATGTATATATATACATATATACATATATATGGATATATATACATAAATATACATATATGCATAATATGTATATATATATACATGTATATGTATATATGTTTGTATATACGTATATACATATATATGTTATATATATGCATACATATGTAGCTACAGAGTCTCCATAAAGTCCGTGTGCAATTTTAAAATGAATTGTTCCAAATCAAATCCTTTTTACATGTTATTTCTATTGCAATCACAAATAAAATTATAAATATTTTAAGGCGCCCACGGACATTATGGACAGTCTGTATACATATATATATATATGTATATATATATGTATATATATGTGTGTGTGCGTGTGTGTGTACATCTACATATAGAAACATATATACGCGGCACATACATATACATGTGTGTTTGTATGCACGTATACGAACGTATAATTCAAATAAAATATCACGCCAGACATTTGAGGTGAGTTTAAAAGCAAACTAAATCAAATAGCAAACGTTAGACGACATGGAATATAAGAATACGCAGAGAACATTTCGTCCAAGCGAGTTGGATTTCCGAATCAATGACGCTCATATATGAACTGAATATTAAGGATAGCGACGACGACGATGGATGGGAGGCCAGCGGAGACTTATGGCAACGATAAAACAGTAAAGTGGGAGCTATAGGGAAGTAATAAAACTTCGGAGAAAGCGAAACGAGAAGAGAGATTGGGTTCTATGAGGAATTATGGGAAATGTTGTCAGAGGAGATGGCAGTGGGCGGAGTAATAAGATGAATGACGGAATACACAAAGCATAGTGCACAGCAAAAATAAAATAATGGAGAAGCAAAAACGATTCTCTTCGGAAGTGACGCGAAAACGATTTTTGGACAACCGGCGTTTTGTTCGGAGGAAATCTGGTGCAAATATACAATAGACGTAAAATATGTAAAGGAATAAGGAAAGCCCATTATGGAGTATGTATAACTATATAAACAAGTAAATTGATAAATAGTAAAAGTGCTTGAAAAAAAAGGAGCGTGTCTGAAGAGAAAGGGATAACAGATAAACATTAAGAAGTAAAACAAAATGTTTGATAGATGACGAATGGGATTTTTTTGCAGTGCTCTGCAGGCCTCCGGTTATTTTATTCCGTGTCCTCTTAAAGTAATATTGAAAACATATATACAGAGTCGCTTTTTAAAATATCGATATATCTTCTTTTTTGTTTTCTAAATGTCAACATTAATCAACGTTACTATGTATGTAAGTTATCATGGGAAAATCATACGTCTCGCATAAGAAATCAATGTTCTGAAACAAACGTGCATCGGTTTGATATAAACTCTATAATACTGGCATGAGGGTATATTGTGTTTCCATAAAAGTGCATTGTTTGAACACTAACGTCCGAGATTCTCGCATGACCATTTGTGGTTTCTGGCACCATCGTGTTTCTTTTTGGCATACATCTATATGGTTCTGGAAAGGGCGCATGTAATTCTGGCAGACACTTGCACTGTATAAAAAAACGTGCTTTATTCTGGCACAAACCTTCGTTTTTCTGAAGCAAACATCCATTATTCTGGCAGAAACATCGAATATTATCATGCGCTGATTTTTCATAAACTTTGTTCTTACACCAACGTTTTATTATTCTGGCACAATCGGTTTTTTTTTATCCGACAGAAAGATGCGTTTCTCTTAAACGAACCTCTGTTATTCAAGCACAAACTCAACTTCAATCTAAAGAGGGACTTTTGAAAGAAGCATGTCTCCAAATTATATATTAGTGAATAAGCGTTGAAAATTTGATAAGTATTGTATTATTCCTAAAAAGATTCAATTTCATACTAAACAAAATTCTATATGAATACTAAACAATTAACTGTAGACATTGTAATAATCTAGCCTGGTTTATGGTTCTTGGGGTATGAGTATATAGATGGACGTAACTAAAAGATAAGCACTTCCACGTAAAATGAACAGGACGTGTGAAAATGTTAAGCAGGCGTTGATGGCTGTTGTGTGAACACCGGTTGAGTTTCTGCTATTTATAGGAATTAGGCAGAGAATACTGATGATTTAATGTTACTTATACTTCAAGAAAAGCAAACTGGTTTTGATCATGGAAAGAACTGATGTAAAGGTAAGTATTACTATTATTATTATTATTATTATTATTATTATTATTATTATTATTATTATTATACAAGGTGGTCACCACTTATCAAGGCCTGGAGGCCATTCAGGGATAAGGGTTATTGAGTGTACAGTACCTTAGTGTTTAGATTTGATAAAGTGTCTACTTAAGGGGGCGGTTCATCAGGAATTTGTTTATGTTAGACTTGAAGACATCCAGTTTGTAGTAAGGTGGGAAACAGGCAGACGGAAGAGAGTTCCACTGGCGTGCACTTCTAAGAAAGAAGCTTTGTTCATGGAATCTACGTTTTGGTTTTTGCACTGATAAAGAGAAGGGAAACTTTTTGACAGTATTTTCAGATAGACGGGTGTTTTTTGTGAAACATCGGCGAGAGAGAACCAGGGATTAGAGCTCAGACGAACACCTGCCATGAAAGTAACGATAAAACAAATATATGCTCGCAACGTCTCTACCGTGGGAGAGAGGTTGCAGGGAAGAAAAAGGGCATCCCCTACTAAGCCACGAAATCTATTTTATATTCTGTCAATGCAGGATATAGTGTTTTTAGGAGATCCTTCCCAGATGTGGCAACACTACTCCATCCTTGGACGTACTTGGCTTTTAGATAAGTAGAGAATTGCATCAGCAGTGCGATATCTCCTGGAGCGGGAGAAGGATCCCACCATTTTTTCAGCGACCTTGGCAATAGACTTGATGTACGTGTTCATTTTCAGGTCGGGAGTAAAGGTCAAGCCCAGAAGCTTATCAAAGCATGAAGCTTCCCCTTGTCGAGAGTCGTCCATTTCAATTGATACCAGATGAGGATCAGGGCGTTGATGATGTAAAGATAGGAGTTTGGTTTTAGATGCATTAAAAGTAACCAGCCACCTCTTCCCCCACTGTACCACGCACTCAAGACCAGAGGAGAGAGAATTAGAAAGAACATTGTCATTTATGGCTTTTGATGTGTTCTCATAGATGGTCGTGTCATCAGCATACGGGGAGTTGATGGCCTTCGTCGTGTAGGATAGAATTAGCTGCAAAGTTCTGTCTGATGCTGACTATTAGTATTAGTAGCAGTAGAAGGGCAAGTAATAATAATAATAATAATAATAATAATAATAATAATAATAATTATGATAATAATATTAAGAAGAAGGAGACCGAAGAAGAACCCATATTGAATACAAACACTATACAGCCACACAGAAACGCAAATAAGTAAAACTAAACGATAAAAGACACACCTAAAAATAACCCGATAAAACTAGAATATACATTAAATCCTATGAACTGTGTCTCCCAGTAAAAATGACTATGAATAAGCAAGCGGGTATTATTTATTTGCATGTAATAATATGTGGGTATTATTTATTTGCATGTAATAATATGTGGGTATTATTTATTTGCATGTAACAATATGTGGGTATTATTTATTTGCATGTAACAATAATTTCTGTACGTTGTTCATGCATATTTCTCAATATGTAATAAACAAATCGTAATTATTCAGCGATATGTCAGAATCAAGTGTGTATAATTCATCTATATATTAATAAACTGCTAAGTATGTTACCGGTTATCAGTTCAGTTTCTATCGAACTAAACAAATGAAAACAACGATTTAATAAACAATGAGGTAAAGGAAACAATCATTTGTAAAATACATTTATTGCAAGTAAACCATGCACGACCCCCTGTAAATGCATAGTGGACGAAGCATAAAAAAATGACTAACAAACAAACGGTGCAGTTTTAGGCCTTAACATATGTAAATTTAAGTTCTGCACCATGCAACAATGTTAGGGAATGTGATCAGGTTAGCTGAATCGAGGAGATTTGCTTGGGACTTGGAAGAGAGCGGATAGCTTCGCCGTTGTCTCCTAGGGGTGAGGAACGAACGCTGACGTGGTAGAAATAAAACATAGAAGAAAAAACAACACAGGCCAAATTCACTTTCCTTACTTCTGTGAACAAACTGGAAGGTGAATAAAAAAAAACTATACAACCAATGTCTTGTCTTGGAGTGAAATAAATCTCCGTCCCTAAAAACAGGTATCAAGGCTCCCTCCCAGACGAGAATTTCCAGATGGACCAACAAAATGGCAGAAGGTATGTTCAAATGACATGTCACACACATATTCACACTTAACAGCAGATGGACATATGTAATAGAAAGACCACTAGACGAACACACACACAACGACATTAACTCTGATAAGATAATCAAATACGCAATCCTTTATAAATAGACACGTTTTAATATATCATCTCCATTCCAATTTCAACCAATAAACAACAAACACTCGTTTTATGACACGACAATAAAATAACAAAAGAAATGACTAAGTCCATCATTTGCCCCCAATTCAGCCCAAAACTCCCTAAGGTTTTATCATATTAAAATTTGAGTTCAGCACCATGCAAAACTGATAAATAGACACACAGAGAAAATTTTGGATTAATATGATAAATTAGTCCCAAAAATGAAGTGTTTTATTAACTCTAAAAGAGCCCCTGAGGCACACTGAAGAGTTATTGCGAAGTTTAGACAAACAACATTATATAGAAATCAGTTAGTTACAACTTTTCAGAAAGTTTTATAAAAATCCAAGGCATCAAATTTTTTTTTAATAAACAAAAAAGTGGCAATTTTAGCCATTTTAACCCGAAAAGCACCCCTGGAGGGGTCGAAGATTTCCAGTAAAATCCGTTCTGTTATTTTTACTCATATTATGTTTAATGTTTGTGCAAAATTTCCAAAAATTCCAACGCGTAGTTTTTAAGAAAAGTGCAAACAGACGAACAGACAGGTCCATCCTCCTTTTGTCGGGGAACCAAAAAATAAAATAAAAAGATTAATATCGGAAGAGTTCGAAATGGAGATGTATTATGTGGCATAAAAAGAAAACATGCACTGCCTTGACCTTAAAAAGTCTGTTCTAAATTACATAATGATCCGTTAAGTAATTTTGTATTGGGTACTCTATAGCTGAATAGATGAGTATATAAAATGTATAACTTGTTATAAGTAGATCATACAGTCGATCACAAACGCTAAAAAGGGGGAAATAAAAATTTATATGAATACAAAAAGAAAAAGTGACAGGAATAAAAGGTGACAAAAATGAAAAAAAGAGATAAGAATTCTTCTTTTTTTTACATGGAGGTCACCACTTATCGAGGCCTTGAGGCCACTAAGGGATAAGGGTTAATGCGTGTACAATTGGAGATTTGATAGAATGTCTTACTTAAGAGGGCGGTTTGTCAGGAATTTGTTTATGTTGGACTTGAATACATCCAAGTTGTAGTCAGGTGGGAAACAGTCAAACGGAACAGAGTTCTTTTTTTTTTTAATAAAAGCGTAAACGGGAAAGACTATGTAGATGTACGGAAAGCAGAGCGAACGAAAAACTATACGAAAGAACTAAAATGGAAAGCAAAGAGTAAGCGTTAATTGTTAAAACAAAACATATGTAAATAAACAAGAAAAATAAAGAAAGAAAATAAAAAATGAATATATGTAAATGATAAATAAAGGGATTTATAATATACATTTACAACAAACAATCAGTTAAATAAAGAAAAATGAATAATACATATCAAGGATGGATGACAGAGTCGATTATTTGGATTTAAAAATAGTAATATTCAATTAATTTATTTTAAAATCAAATCTTGCATCACGTTTCTTAACGGATTTGAAAATTCCTCATTGTACCAATACTTCTCCTATAGTAAAATCGAGTTCAGTATCTACACATGCGTAACAGAATATCGGACACTAAAAAAAAAACCAACAATATCTTCCACAAGATCGGAAGCTGTAAGATCTCGATAACAAAAAAAGTGTCTTTATCAGCAGGATAGGATACTATGGGCCCGAAAATTTTTATATAAAAATAAAATAGTTCATTTATTTGACAAAATATTCTGTATCGCTTAAAAGTAACCAGCCACCTCTTTCCCTACTGTACCACGCGCTCAAGATCAGAGGAGAGAGAATCAGAGAGAACTTTGTCATTTATGGCCTTTGATGTGTTCTCATAGATGGTCGTGTCATCAGCATAGATGTCCACGAATGATTTAAGTATGTGTTTTGGGAGATCATTGATGTATATCAGGAAGAGAGTTTGACCTAGGATTAACCCCTGAGGGATTCCAGGAGACGCGTTGATCTATACTGAGATGGGGACGACTTATCACCTGAATTCTTAAATACAGGGCATACTGATGAGGTTTTCCAGGGTGCACGTTGAAGTTTATGAACATATTTTCAATTTTTTCAATGAAACATTAATTCTACTGTAATTAAATTAATATCCGTATTTGTAGCAGCATAACAGTGCTTCTCACTACGAACATTAAATCCATGTTTTTACAACGAATTCGGAAGAAATCAACGATCTCCACAATTAAAATATGAATGTGTGTATTTCCTGGGGAAGGCTCATGGGACTGAAAATGTTGATCAAATTTAATTTATTTGAAAAAAAGAATCTTGCATCGTATTATTTAGTTTTTTGTTTTGTTTTTTTTTACCTGATTTCCACATTTCTCATTATCCCGGTGCTTCTATTGTCGAAAAAGTCATTACAAGATTTGTGCACGCGTAACAACGCATCTTACAGACATTAAAAAAACAGTTTTCTGAATAAAATCGGAAGACATCGGCGATTTCCGAATATGCTGTAAGATAGCGACAATGACAGTAAATGCCTCTATCACCATGAAAAAGGTATATGTAATGTTTACATTACATTTTAAAAAAAGTAATAACGATTAGAATCATACGAAGAAAACTGCATAGTTTTGCCTGATTTTTTAACAGATTTTCAAATAAGTTTACTAATAATAATAAACAATAAATAAGTTTACTAAGTAAGATGCAATAAACAAATAAAAATGCTAGAAACAAAAATATGGAAAGAAATACAAAAACAAAAAAACAGGAAAGGATTGCATAGAAAATAAAATACAAGGGATAAGCATGGACAAAGAAAAGGTGAATATAAGCAAAGAAAAAATAAATAAAATCAACAAAATTGAAGTAAAAAAGAGAAATTAAAGGTAAGTACGGAGAACACAGAGAAAAATAGAAAGAAAAAAATGCAAATGAAACATAAAGAAAACGAGTAAACTAAATAAAGGAAACAGACAATGAGGAAGAGGAAAACGTTTGTAAAATAAAGTTGGTAAAATAAAGATTAAGTAAATAATATCAATAGAGTTCAAAATGAAGATTTATTATGTGCCATTGAAGAAAACATGTTTTAAAGACATTGGCACGCAACAAGAAACACACCAAGACAAACTGAAGTTATGGCTCAACGGTTAGAATGATATTAAACTCCAACTAGAAATGCGAGAAAAACAACGCACCAGCGAGGGATTCAGCGCCTAGGTTTAACAAGTAACACCTGCTGCTACAATAACAGACAATCGACTTCAAACGTTACAATGAAATAAATAAAATACGATTTTTTAGATCATTTCTTTGCTTATTCGCTCCGTTAAATATACTTGAATATATTTCGAAGCTTGCCTTAGACTACAAACGGGATTAAAAAATATCCCTTGGGTTTATTTCTGGCAGTCTCAGTTCCCTTATTTTGTCCTTTAGTTTTCACATTTCATGAGCGATATTTCTGAAAGAAAAAAAAGGATAAATAGCTGACTTCCGGGTCAGAATCTATGTTTTACTCGTAGTGTCAGCTGTTATTCGCTTTCAAGTAGTATCTTGCTCTTACATTAAGTTACTTCACTCCTCGTATGGAGCGATTTTCATTAGAAACTATTTTTGGTACAAGTTTGGATTTTTATCCCAAAGACAATTATGTACATGACGCAATGTTAGCAGAAAATATTGGATTTCAAGATTTCTTAGACAAATATTTCTATATTACAGTTAATGAGAGTAGAAACAGACTCAGGTCTTACTTTTGAGAGCCTCGTAAATCGCTCTTGGCTTTATTTTCTCCTTTTCTGACAAATGTGGAAAATGCTGTTTCGAGGGCCGTAATCTTACCTATCTTACAATTATTATTGTTTATCTTGAAGTATATCTCTTTTTTTAATTTTAATTTTCATCACATCACTTCGCTTGTCCTGAGCAATTTCCATAATGTTAAACCACGTTATCATATAAAATACGTACAGATCTTTTTTTATTTAAATGTGTTAAATTAATTATAAATCCACACATATAATCAATATCCAAGATATTTAAAGATAAGTCACCGCTTATTAAAGCAAAGAACAGTTTCTGGCGTGTTTATAAACCTCATATTTAAAGAGGGTAATATTATAGCTCTTAGGGAAGAATCTTGGAGCAATGTATTTTATAGATTATAAGTTCTTGGAAGGAAACTATTCATAGAAATGACGTTTTTTGTTACCAATATAGAGGATAAGGAACGTGTAGTTTTGGGGAGACAAACTCTACTTGTAAAGTTTAAAATTAACTAACCCTTAATCAAATCTTAGATAAGCACTTTCCATTAGCACATTATATAAAGAGAGAGAGAAAGAGAGAGAGAGAAAGATGTATCGGTATATACTGGGAAAATGAGCGGAATAAACAAGAAGGCATAGATATCGTGTTAGACATCCAACATTTCAGAAACCAAAACAGAAAAAGAGAGAGGCAGAGAGAGGGAGAGAGAAAGAGAAAAAGAGAGAGCAAGAGAGAGAGAAAGAGTGTGAGAGAGAGGGGGTCGTTAGACAGATGTATGGACCAAAGTAATTCACTATTGATCGTAAACAGATTGTCGTCTGCAGCATTTTCGTCTTTATTGCATACCTCGAAGAAACAACGCCCTCGTTCTCTATTTTCTTGCTAGATTTGGACTTTTTCTGTATTAACATACAAACACTTGCACGTTGATGCCATCTACTACCGTTAAAAAAGATCGCCATAATTACTTAGTGGTGAGCGTTAAGTATGCCTATTGGTATTGATCGTAAAAACGAAAAATTTAATTGATTGACAAAATGCTGTAGTAGTTGATTGAAACGCCCGAAGGAATATATTTTATTAAATATGCTCCTCGGTTATGCGCCATGTTCCGAGCATTAGTATAGGGCTGACCAGGACTGATTTTATTTTATATTTGTTTGTTCCGTTAGTTCTCTCTCAGTTTGTCTAATCGCTGCAGCAAATATTTTGTAAATCCGGTATTCTGCTATTCGGGAATGATAAACTGACTGAAAATAGAGAAACACAGATTAACTAATGATATTAAAGTAATATATTTATTTTTATGTAATGAATAACATATATGTAAATGAGGGCAACAATACCACCTTTTATTTAAATGCATATTTTCAGTTAAGGAAGAGTATTACCTTTTATATAAAAATATAATGTGAAACGGTGAAGAATTTAACATTCTGTTAATCTGCTTTTCTTTTATTTAGAAATTGCAAGAGAAATACAGAAGCGCAAAAATAATTAAAAAACAAATACAAGAAGAATGAAAAACATAACCATTAAAACTATTAGTTTTAATTTATAATAACATTAACATTTGTATAACATTAGTATTAGTGTTTTAATTGTATTTGTATATGATGGTATATGATGTACTAATGATTCAGAGGAGGAACGATAAAACCAATCAGGCACTCATACACCTAGACAATAATCTTCAAAAACCAGCAAAGTCACATTTTTATATAAAAAATTGCATTAAAAGAGCTAAAATGTCTGAACCATGTGTTGCATACGAACGTAAAATTTAAGAGTAAACACGGCAAATGTTTAGAAAAACTATTTTCTGTATTAAATAATTAATTAATATAAATCTACAAGTATTATCAACTTCACTTTTTTAAACATACACATTTTTGTTGTACTTTATAAAGTGTTAACATTAGGCGATTTAATGATTGTGTAAACTTTATTAAGGAAATTATCCTTAATCGCCGATTTATCGCCCCTAGATTCAAATACACAGTTAAAATAATCTTGTCGCTGGTTTGCAAATGTAAAACCCTTTAAAAGATAATATATAGCAACAACTTAAACTTGTACGCTTTCCCTTCTTGCCTGGCTAAAATATTCAATTATCCAATTCTAAATGTAAAACGGGGCGAAACAAAAGAAAATTACATTCGGCTTTAATGATTTCTTTAAAAAGATAAACGATTGCTTTAAGGAGTTATAAAACTTTTCGCCATTTTTTTCCTTGAAGCCGCTTGAAAAATATTAGAGTTAGCAATTGATGAAAATTTACCTAACGCTAACGTATTGCTGTCGTGCGACATTATATCCCTGCCCTCAGACATACGTGCTGGTTTACTGGGAGCTTGAGCAATTCGTATCCCTAATTATGAGTCAATAATTCCAGATGAAAATAGAAGTTTGTGAAATTCCTATGCAAATGTTCGACTACGAATATAAGCGGCAATCATCGTTCATTAACAATTGCCTATAAAAATATTTCTCTTGCTTTTTATCAGTTACTTTACTAGCATTTCAGGCCGACGTTTCCCGGGTGTTTGGATGTGTATGCTGAGCAAAAATAAAAAATAGTGGTAGTAAGAAGGCAGGCTCGAACCCGTACCGCGAAGGAGGAAAAAAACGGGGAAAACACCTGACGTCTATGTTGTTACGACCACCGCCAAACTGGAAGTATTTTTTTTTTAAAGTAAGGCTAGACAATCGAAAGTAGAGGATGACTTTAAAAAATGTCAGCGAAAAAAAACGACCCCATCCCCCTGTTGAAAGTTCCAGTTGAAGGTGAAGATATTAATGTTTTTAGCCAAGTCTTCAATATTTGTCGTCTGAAAGGGCGGGTGTTAAAACAATACTGATTTTGATAAAATCTGTCGCCTCTGTCAAACGTTTTAGGCAGACATGCAAGCATACATACATGCATACATTTATATATTGGTAACTAAAAATGTTCGACGCAAACCGATTAAAAAACTTGTCCTATTTCTGAATACCCTTTATGTAAAATTTCAAATGTTTAGACCAGAAATTTTTTGAGTAATTTGGTAGAGACCGCAGTGGTCATTTTTATTTTTAATTTAGACCCCTATTATGACCCTTAACATTTATTCTTTTGGGCTCAAATATAGTTAGTTATTTAGATCTATGTCCAAGGAACCTATATCTAAAACCTCAAGTGTTTAGACTCAAAATTATCGGAAGAGTTTGGTAGAGTTCGCAAAGGAAAAATCGTTGACCCCTTATCGAAAATTTTTAGTTAAAATATATAAATGTATGTATGTGCGTATGTTTGCATGCCTGCCTACAACTTTCGACAGATGCGACGGATTTTTACATGATCAGTATCGTTTTGAAGTTCGACCCTTCAGAAGACAAATATCGAAAAAGTGATGTATTGAAAATACCAAGTATATATATATATATATATATATATATATATATATATATCAATCTATTTATCTATATTTCTATCTATCTCTCTATCTCTCTCTATAAACATATATATATATATATATATATATATATATATATATATATATATATATATACTAGCAAAAGTACCCGTCGTTGACTGGGTTAAAAACAGCCTACAGAAAATGGACTCTGATTTATGAATGTATGATAGATTATGACAAGGAAGGGTTAAATTTGGGTCGAATTTGGGGGTATCAAAACGAAAGCAAAATATGATGAAAGTAAAGATAAAATAGATAAACCCCATAATTTATTATACTATACCTGTTCACACTGAAACACTTATCACGATATTCTGTGGATCTATATTAAAAATCTTGTTAAACTTTGTGACATATTTCCATTCTATGGAGGTCAGGTGCGAACGAACACTCTATAATGTTATTATACCATATATCTTCAAACTGAAACATAATTACCAAAGTATACTTACGTAGATAGATATGAAAAGTCTTTATTAAAGTTTGTACCTATTTCTATTCTATGGAGGCCAGGCGCGAACACAGACCCCACAATTTTATTATACCACCCTATTTAAGTTAAAACATACTTATCAAAGTATTCTTATGTACATCTATATCAAAAACACTTGTAAACTTTTTTTTTTTATTTCCATACTTTGTGGACCAGGCGCGAACGGAGACCCCACAATTGTAACGGACCACCGTTCTGCCAGATCTAACATACCCATTCCTGTGTCTCGATACATCTTCTATCATTATATGTAATCGTTTTTTTTTTTTTAAATAGTCAACCATATAGGAGCCTATTCGCTACCAGGCACACACACACACACACACACACATTCAGCTTTATATATATATATATATATATATATATATAACTGGCTGATACCTCTCTGTTTTCCTGTGAGAAGAATACCAAAAATATCATTTTTTTAAAACTCCGCGGAAAAAGGACTTTGTAAATTGTTTTTAGGGGTCGAACCATGAATTTGATTGTAAATTTCAACCTGCAGTTTTAAGAGTCTTTTATACCTATATATATATATATATATATATATATATATATATATATATATATATATATACATATATATATATGTATATATATATGTATGTATATATATATATATTGGAAGTATTTAACCTTAAAAACTATGAAAAAAACTTATTTAATTCTTATATATTTTATCATTCATTAAAAAAACTATTTAGTCACTAAGTCATTTTATCACCTGCACTTAATGCACTACCTTGCTCTCTCGAATATTAATTTAAGATATCATCAGTTGTTTATCATGAAACACTGCTTCAGGAATTTAAAATGAAACCAGTATATTAAATCATGGTTCCTCAGCAGTGTTGATAAAACACCCCCTTGTCTGTTTCCAAATTCAAAATAGATATATTTCTTAATTTACCGGTGTTGTATTTCTAAAATGAGGAGTTATCCGTTTTGCTATACAATCATCCCTAATATGATTAGTACTTTATATATTTACATTCTTATTTATTTAAATTTAAAAATCTATACAAGTCAAAATATTTATATATACATTTTATATAATACATTTTATACATTACTAATATAGTTTTGGATTTTCTTTAATAATATATTCTGGTTAATTTTATACGATTCAAAACTATGTTTTATTTAACTGTTAAAATATTTTAGATTTGTCCTCAGCTTGATTTATAATCGTTACTACTTAGCTGGAAACTAGGGTTATAAAATAATTAATTTTTAGGTAAAGCGAGATATTAAAAAAAAACTGTGATATAATAGTTCCATAAAACATATAAACAGGGAAGGTGCTATCTTTATGCGGCATACGAACTATTTGAAAGGGGAAAGAGTTACTTTTATCAAATATTTTAGACCAGAAATTTTCTGAGTAATTTGGAAGAGACGGCAGAGGTCAATTTTTTTTAATATGGACCCCTATTATGACCCATTAAAATTTATTGTTTTGGGCTCAAAGCAAGTTGTTAAAATAGATCCATGTCCAAGGAACCTATATCTAAACTTTCACGTGTGTAGACCCAAAATTGTCGGAGGAGTTTGGTAGGGTTCTCAAACGTTAAATCATTCGACTTTGATCCCTTAATCGCCAAATTTCTGGCCAAAAACTGATCACATCGATTTTCGAAAATCTCAGTAACCTGTATATCAAATTTCGAGTCTGTAAACTAAAAATTAACAGAGTTATTGCGTAGGGAAATATACACAGACACACACAGACATATATATATATATATATATATATATATATATATATATATATATATATATATATATATACTCCTATAAATTCGTGTTTCTTTTGTGTGCATTGATATTAATATTAAAAACACTCTTTTCTATTTATTTAAAGAGAAAATACAATTTTCTTATATATGGACCATGGAATTGAATTCATCTGCAAAAGATCTAGCTAATTTGCATTATTTTAGTTAATTCCCTATTAGTTTTTTCGGTTTTCTTATGGGATGATCATCTTTAGTTAACTATTACGTGTAATTATATTCATGCAGATATTCTACATGATTTATACTTGCATAATATTAGCGTAAAAATTTACAGGACACACAATATTGTTTCCATATATATTTATGTATACGTATATATCAATCAATCAATCTATCTATCTATCTATATGTCTGTCTGTGTACATTTCTATACGCAATAACTCTGTCAATTTTAAGTTTACAGACTCGAAATTTGATATACAGGGTACTGAGATTTGGGAACATCGATATGATCTGTTTTCGGTCACAAATTTGGCCTGTAAGGGGTTAAAATTCAACGATTTGGCCTTTGAGAACTTTACCAAACTCCTCCAACAATTATGAGTCTAGACACTTGAGATTTTAGAAAAAGGTTCCTTGGAAATGGATCTAACTTAATAACTTGATTTGAGCCGAAAACAATAAATGTTGAGGGGTCATAATAGGGGTCAAATTAAAAAAGAATTGACCGCTTTTTTTTTTGGCTCAACATACACCTCCAAATACCCGGGCAATGCTGGGCACCCATGCTAGTATATATATATATATATATATATATATATATATATATGTATATATATATATATGTATATATATATATATATATATATATATGAATATATATATATGTGTGTGTGTGTGTGTGTGTGCCCGACTATATAAATACCGATTTTCCCAAAATGGTGCAGGATCCAATCCCATTGGAATACTTATCGTTTGGAGTAATATTTCACTTCCTGTTTGAAAATAACATTCTTTAATAAGATGTCATTTAATTATTTTTAAAATACCTTTAGGAACACTAGTTTTGTTGTTTATATTTTTACACCAGAAGGCTTTAGAGTTTGAAAAGTCTATATATTTACCTTTAACACTTTCAGTAGCTAGATCTACAGTATCATTTAATACTTTTATAAGGTTTATCGTGAGGAATTTTAGTAAATAACGAATTAAAATCATAAGTCGCTATAGATTTCGCTTTTATTCCGAAATTTATGTCATCATATTTTTCTTTTTTGGTTTGAATTATTTTCAATCCAAAATAAATTTATATTACTATAGAATTTTTTTTGTCTGGTGGAAATTCTTTATTTGATTTAAAATTGATTTAAACACTTTAGATATAGTTTTATTAAAGGTTCAGTAATGCACGTCTTTGAAGCTACAATAGACATAGCGCTAACTGGATTTTTGGGTATTATAGGTATGCAATACATACATCGAAGTTTTTATTTTTTTCTTCTTATTTTAATACTACTTTACTTAATTCTATCTTAATTAGTATTACGTACATTATAGGTATCTGAAATTTTACCGATAATTCGTATAATAAATGATATATATATAATACTTTTTTTACATATAAAAGCAATATTGTTTGCTGCTTTATCAATGGGAAGTATTACAAACTTATCTTGAAGTATTTTAAGTTTAAACGCAAAAAAATGGCAATGCTGAAAACATACACAGTAAAACAACGTTTTTTTGCCGCGTTAGTTATTTATTTGTAACGCAAAATAAAAAAAATATATATCTTCGAGGTTATTTATTTATGTTGGTAGTGTAGAAGAAAATGTATGAATGTTTTTTAAGAAAGGTGTATTAAAAAATGGAGAATATTTTTTTTTTAATGAAAGCAGTGGGTAAATCGCCGTTGTAAAATACTCTTATGGTTGTCAACGGGTTAAACTAGATTTATTTGTGAGAAAATTGCGTTAAAATAACTTAAACGTAATACGGAAATAAACGATGTAAAAAATGCAGAAAGTATTAACAATTATTTATTTGGTTTAAACGCGAAAAAAAATTGGGACGTTGAAAGCGTACACAGTAACACAATATGTTTTATTATCGCATTGATTGTTTGTTTATGTACGCATGCGCAACCGGAAATCGTAAATCGGATGTTGGTTACAACACCCGTTACAAGTTTATTTGAGTTTTATTATTATATATATGTATGTTAATATGTTCTAACGTTTTCTCCCTGATATATATATATATATATATATATATATATATATATATATGATGTTTGCAACGTCTTGTCAGACGAGGGCCACTCCCTCAAACACTTAAAGTCCACGAGCCCAAAAAATGACTTCCATCGCCACAGGACCATTTTAATAAACAAATGCCTGATGGAGTATCTATACACAGTTATGTTATAGTCTTAGCTTTGTACGACAGCTAAATCTCTCTCTCGGTTCAAAATGTTGAGATCCAGCAACAAGCAAGAGCAAGATAGCCAGCAACAAGTTAAACTGCAGACTAGGTTAGTGCGGGTACTGGTCTCCCGCTTTATGTTTTTTTAAATCAGAGATTTGCTTCTCATAGAAAGGTTGCCTTCACCACGCCTTACAGCAGCCCTCTCCACCCACACACAAATATACGCACACACAAATATACACGGTGCTAGTTGGCCATTGATCCAGATAAAGGGTTAATTCGCCCTTTGGAAGGTCTTGTTTTTAATCCTTCTGGGAGACTAGCCGCCCTCCTCACCAAACAAGTCTGGTGGTGGAACCATTTTAGTCGCCGGTAACCCGACCATGAGACAGGTAGTACTGGTTTACATGGTGCCAGTAGCACATGACATATACACACACATGCCTCGCTCAAATTTAGAATACATTGTCCGCTAACCGCATAGATTAGATGGATGCATCACAAGAACACTTAGTATTGTTTCTAATTCTATCGTGAAGTGTATGTTTTTATTTTATATCAAGCAAGTTTCCATATATACTTGATAATTATTTTTGTTTGGATTATTATACTCCTTTGTTTTCTATAAACGATTTGGATTCTATCTCTGCAGAAAGATTTTTCAGTTCTCGTAAATATTTATACAAATAGTTGCATCAAATCAAACAATTTCGAAATATTTACAACACTTAAATAGTAAACGGAGAAACTCGGATTTCTGTCTCATCCATTTCCATGCATTTCAGTTATCACTATTTTTTTACATCAAGATATATGCACTCCTTCCTTTTATTCCTCTTTTGTTAAGTGCGTAGCAAATTGAAGGTCTATTAAATTCGCTTCGATATTTTATAATACTAAACTATTTCTCGTTTCTCACAGTGACAGGAAATGTTGATCCAACATAAAACTATAGCAGTCATAAAGGCAGTTATTATAACGGAAGTGTCTCGCAAGTCCGATTGCGTTCTGTTAATCTTTCTAGTTTTATAATTTAACCACAGAGTTTTGCATTCTTTCTCGTTGCTTTTCTGTGCTTTTGTTCTGGATTCTGATCGTATTTATCTTCTTCTTGACCTCCTTCTTTTTTTTGTTTTCTTCTTTTTGATATCTTTTTCGTTTTCTTCTTCTTTTCTCCTTTTTCTTCTTTTTCGTTTTCTTCTTTTTCTTTTTCCTCTTATTTCCTTTTCTTCTTTTTTCTCTTTCTTCTTTTTCGTGTTCTCCTTTTTCTTTTTCTTCTTTTTTGTTTTCTTTTTTCTTCTTTTTTCTTTTTTCATTTTCTTCTTCTTTTTATTCTTCCTCTGTTACATTTTCTTTTTCTGTTTTTCCTCTTTTTCTTCTTTTTCAGTTTCTTCTTCTTTATTTTCTTTTTCTTCGTTTTCTTCTTTTTTGTTTTCTTCTTTTTCTTCTTATTTTTTTTCTTATTTTTCTTCTTTTTCTTCTTCTTCTTCTTCTTCTTCTGTGTCACCTTCTAAATTATTCATTTATTTATTCTTTCCTTGTATGTTCTTGTTTTTGATCAAGTTTTTTTCCTTCTTCTATTGTTATTTTTCTTTCTCTTCCTCTCTCTTCTTTTCCTTCTTCTATGTTCTCTTTTTCCATTTTTTAGGATTCTTCCATTGTATTCGTTTAAATTGTTGTTCTCTTTATTCCTCTCTCAGTTTCTTTTACTCTTGTTATCTTTCCACATTCTCTTTTTAATTCCTTCTTTCTTTCTTTGTTTTACTCTTTCCTAGTAATCTCACTTATACCTTTTTCTTTTTCTTTACTTTTCCATCTTCCTTATTATTCCTAAATATGTTAAGCCCTTGGGAACTTTGGGAGATAAATGGTGGGGAATAATAGACTTAGTCATTTTTTTTTTCATGATGCAGAACTCAAATTTACATACGTTAAGGTCTATAACTGCACTGTTTGTTCATTTTTTCACCAGGATCCGACGCCCCCAGCGGATTATTTGGGCAAAATAGGGGGGCTGCTGAACTTATTCAGTTTTTTTATGCCTTGTTCACTGTGCACACACAGGGGACCATGTTTCTCCTTCCCCTCTCTCAGCCGTTTATGTCATTTTCCTCTTCCATTACTTCTTTTATCATTCACCATTTATATTGTTGCCCCATCCCCATCATATAAAAAAACTCTTGTACAGGTAAAAAGTTAGTCCAGTGACAAGAAAGCAGTATCGTCCGATCTGTAAAAATCTGCCACTATAGTATGTAGTTACACGCATCATGTTAAACCGCTTTTACAAAATCTAAATGTGCTGCACACCAAACGTTTTCGGAAGAAATACATTCTAAATCCAAAAGAAACTGAATTTGCCAAACTTAATCCAAAAGACAGAGAGCAACCATTTTAAAACATGATTGTGGAACATAAAATGAAAAAAAAATATATCTACATTTTCTTGAAATCTTTCTCCATTTAGAATTTTCGGATAGAAGAGAGAGCACAGCAAAAGAACAAGATGAAAAATCTGTGTAAAATCGACATATCAACATTTTGCTCAGTTTTACTTTATATATCAGGTGTAGAATGAAAAGAGGGAAAGTTAGACTTTTTTGGGTTTTTTTAAAATACCAGGTTGGAAAAAGAAATTTGACATTGGAATATGAGAAACATCACTTAATTTTTATATTCATTTATATGTTAGTTAAAATTTAAACGATAATTAAAACAATCTCCGAAATAACAATTGTAATCTTTGTTCTTAAAAATAGTATGACCAACTGGGGTATTAATATGTCGCAAATGACCCTGTTTAGAAAAGATTGCGCTCACATTACGTCAACATTTAAAGATAATCGAAAAATAATTGAAAATGCCCAATAATTCATTTAATTTCATTTATTGCAGAAAATCATGTACAGGGTAAGACACAGAAACAGGGATGTTTTTAAGAGAAAAAACACGCCTGGAAACATCCGTTTCCCGTAAGTCACCCTGTATATATGGACGCAGTTAACTGACACATAGAGATGAATTCATGCAGCGTCGCATGTCTTTAATGAAGTGACTTATGAGTGGACGCTAAAGGTTCCAGGGTAAGTAAAAATCATCAACCCCATCTACATAAACAGACACTCACACACACACACATACTCACACACACGCACACAAACATATACGATACCATGACCACAAAAGTACATTCAACAATAAAAAAACACCGTATAAAAACAACACTAGCGAATAAATACTGGAAACTCAAAGAAAGCGGACATTCGCCGGTAGTCGAATGGAAAATAATAAGACAAGCTACCACGTGTAGGCATTTAGACGACCCATGTAGATTATGCCTTAATGAAAAATGTGCTATCCTGTACTTTAAAGAACCCCAACATCTATTAAACTGTAGAAGAGAAATAGCAAATAACTGTGTTCACAAAATAAAATTTACTCTAGGACAGCGATACAAAATAGTTTTAAAACTAACAAAAACAATAGAAAATAAGCAAATAAATAAATTAAATAAACATAAATATATAATAATAATAATAATAATAATAATAATAATAATAATAATAATAATAATAATATATATATATAAACGATCACACATATATGTATATATATATATATGTACCTATTTACTATGCCTCCCCACGGGACAGAGTTAGACACTAGGGTCGTTTTTTAACGTGGGGAAAAGGTACAAAAATTAAAATTGTCTCAGTCGTGAAGGATTTCTCCCCCACCGAAAGAGAACAAGAAATAGAAGTGCAGCATCTGAAGAACAGATACTACACTTTGATCTTGTCCCGAAGGCCAGTCAATGTGCATATATGTATGTGCACATATGTATATTTATATATAAACTAAAAAAAATGTCTGCCTTAAACCACTAACCTAGTTTTAAAACAGATCCTTTGTTCGATAAAATGCATGCCCATTGGCTGATAGGAAGGGGGCGCGGTGGATACTAGAAAGCTGATTGGCTAACTAAATCCTCAATAGAAGAGGACTATATAAAAACGATAAACAACCACAGAATTCACGCATAAGCCTGAGGAATCCTAGAGTGGATGAAACGCCGATTATACAGTGTAGCTTAATCGCCATATATATTTGATAAATTACTATATATATATATATATATATATATATATATTTGTGTGGGGGATAGATAGGTAGAAATATAAATAGAAAATCAATAGATAATTATTAAGTTTACAGCTCAAAACTTCTAAAAATTTAAAGGAAACGTAAATATTAATATTTATATGGCGATCCTAACTAAATAAAAAAAAGCACAACGCAACCAACATAGGAAATAGTGCTTATTATAAAACAAAAAGTTTTAAAGGCTTTAAATTTTATCTACAACAATTTATTATTCGAGAGGAAACTGCAAAGCAACGATTTTTGTTTCATATATATAGAATGGCAAAAGAAATTTCAAACTTTAATGAACAACAAATACTACAAGCCCTTAAAGTAAACAAGGGCATTAAGTCCATAAAACAAAGGTGGCGTCTCGGCAGAAACGACATAAGCTCTCTCAAAGAAGAACATGCCATTCTTATCCATGACCTAGACAGAATTGTTTCAAGGTGCGAGGAGTTATCTGTTAACATATATGCCACCAGACAACCAGGCCACACTCAAACTCTTCATACACTGAACAAATCTTCCTCCATCGGAAGTGAGAGCAGTTATTAAGGGACTGAAGTCAGAGAGGCTGCAGGAGGGCATGGTGTTACTGTAATAGTACTACAGCGCGGTGGTAAATCCATTGTTAAGATGTTTACAAAACTGTTTACTAAGTTTGTCACTTAAGTTGAAAACTACTAGATAAATGGAGGAATACATCAGTGGTCCTCATTTATCCATATATATATATATATATATATATATATATATATATATATATATGGTAAAAATGGTAATTAGTAAAAACCTAAGGAAAGTGCTCAATACAATTGCAGAGCAAATATATATGTATACATATTTTATTACCGTTTTATCTGCTTAGTTACACATATTTCGGTTACCGAATCGTATCAACGATCCAGTAACGTCATCAGACTTTAACAAAAAAACTATTTTTTTTTCTGTTAAAGTCTCACGAAGTTACTGGATCGTTGATACGATTCAGTAACCGAAACATGTGTAACTAAACAGATAAAACGGTAATAAAAATATATGGATAAATATATATGTATATATATATATATATATATATATTTCCTTTGTTATAAAAGTAACAGTACTCATGAAAAAAGTTTAAAAACTACCTAGCGCACTGACCCAACTAATTAAGGGCAAGAGATATATTAATACAAACAATTGCAATTAAATGTTAGAATCATTAAAAAGATCTCTCATTTAGAATATCTTTAAAACGAATAAAAATTGCAAAAAGAATATATTTGTGTGCGTGTGTGTGTGTATCACTTATACATATATCAACATATGTATGGATTAAATATATGTATGTGTAAATATGCGAGTGCTTTTGAATTATTTCGATTGTTTTTATAGAATAATGCTATATTACATGTAAAAAAAAAAAAAGCTCTACATATTGTTCGTATCCAGTTTAACAATATTTTAAGAAAATACATTTTTATAAGCATCTGTGATTTAAACAAATGCCTTGAGTCAGTTCAATATATCTTGTTCAATTTACGGAAGATGTAGTCTCGTAATATTAATGCAACCAGGCCCTTAATACAATTACATATTTTTTCTTTTTTTTTTTCGTGTAATGCAATGTCTATTATTCCGACATATTTTTTTAGATGTATTTTCATGTTTAAATGGATCTAGGCTGAAACCACTTCACTCAAAATCTTCCTACGTTCTTTTTTGTGTGAAATGTTTATTTAGATTGATATACATTTAAATTGATTTTACAAAGATAAGCTCCTGAGTTTGGAAAATAACATTGGAAAGAGATGTGTCTACTTACTAGTCAAAGATATAAGCAGTGTTTAGTTCTTGAGCAGTTATTTAAAACTTCTTTTAAACAGTATAATCGTTCAAATTGTTTGAATTACTCAAACTGCTACTCATCTCGGTGGTTATTTGCACATTTTCTACATTGTAACTTCCGACATTCGTCAGATGTAGGTGTTCGAATTAGGAAATGTAATTGTCTCCCTTGGAAATCTTTGTTTCGAACTCGTGAACTTGTATCAAATTTTGAATTCGACCATTTATGTTTCTGTATTTTTGAAATTAGAATTGGTTATTCGTATTATTTGGATTTTTCAAACTACTATTCTCAACTTGAGTGTTATTTTCATAACATCTTCTATCTTCTCTGGGCGTACATTGTCGAACTCGGCAATGTTTCTGTCAAACGACGAGATTTCGAACAGAGCCCTTTATCAATTTTACTGTATTAATATGGTACTGGATAGAGGTTCTAAGATTGCAAGGACATATGACACAGTGGTTAAAGTACTTAGAAAAAAATTAGTTGTAAAACTCATTCTCCTGAAGATTAAAGGTTCGATTCTTAGCGTTGGCAACCGGAAAATACAATTGCGAATTATTTAAGGCCTTTACCAAGTCATGACTGACAGAACGAGAAAATGTTACCCCGTGAGATAAATAAACTATTTCGTTCCAAATTTCCACTAGATTCCCCAGTTTTACATAAATATTATCGAGTTCGACAATATATACGTGCAGAAGGTCGGTTACATTTACCAAACCGTTGAGAAAAGTACATTAAGGATGATAAGAGTTATTTAAAGAATTCAAATAATACGAATGTATAATTTTTAATAATATTTCAAGATAAATTCTTTTCAGTCCATCAGAAAGAAATGTTAAAATGAAAGTACTTAAAGTTATTTTCGCCGGTAGCAAGAATTGTACCTAAAACCTACAGAAGACTTTTATGTAAAACTTATTCTTACTTGAGGAGTTTTTATTATCAGAGATTAAATCGATGGCGTTAGAAATTATTATTATTATCATAATTATTATTATTATTAATAATAATAATAATAATAATAATAATAATAATAATAATAATAATAACTTTCAGAAGCTGAGGATGGAGATTGACTATGTTCACTAGCTTTGAGTAAAAAAACGGTGCAAGCATCAAAACACTGTGAAGTTATGTAAAACAACAACAACAACAACAACAATAATAATAATAATAATAATAATAATAATAATAATAATAATAATAATAATAATAATCGTGTACTAGTGCAACAGATCACGGACGCGCGTATGGCAGCAACAGAAACAACAGTTTTATGACAGCCAACGCAGACAAATGATCGAGCTGTGTGCAACGTTACGTCACAGCGAGGAAGAAGGAAAAAAGCTTATCAAAAAAAAAAAAGAAAAGAAAAACGTAGCAAAGGAAGTACAGAAGTAGACATCTTATACATTTGGCCCGAGAGCAACATGGGGAAACGTGCCCTTAACGTGGCCGAATAAAGACGAATTGCCACATGTTCGACACGGCATACTCTTGTTAAGCAGATTGCAGTACGAGACGACTTTGAACAAGAGACAAGGCATGATTATGGAAGTACCTGTAAAAAAATATCTGTTGATTCAACTGAAAAAATTTAGTCGAATTCTCTCCTTGTCTTTGTTACTTTGCGACTGTCTGGGTACAACGTGTGCGTCTCGAGTGCATGCATGTAACGACTACGCTACACAGGATCGAGCGCTAATCGTCAGAATTGTGTCTGCTTGATAATGAACCAATGTAGTTTATATATAGTTCGCTTGTAACCATATCTGTGGATGTGTGATGTTTGTGCAGGTAGACCTATCAGCGGCATGAGGATGTGGCTTAATATCATCTCACGCTGACAAACGCACAAACGTTCCCATTAGTTGATATAGATTGACAGCTTTTATATGAGCATTCAGTGTTGTTTTCTATTTCCTATCATTGAAGTAAATCGTAATCACAATGATTCAAATAATAGACAAATAAATACAATAATCAACAGGAAAACAGACAAGAAAAAATTACGAAACACAAAAAAATATAATAAAATACAAATTTAAACGATTTGTGCGTACAAGTATGTTTTTCTTCCCATCGACCAAACCGATTTGACGTCAACTGCAAAAAGGAACCCCCTCTCACTCACACACAAAACACTCAAATACGTCACAGTCAAGAGGTCACGTGATGATATTGATCCACCAATCTATTTTGGCGGTCTCGAAAATACCTATGATCAGCGTCCACTTAATAACGCTTAACTAGTTATTTCCAAGGTAATTCTACACATTGAGCACGTTCGTTGCTTTTTGATTTGAAGCGGATTGTCTGGTCGTTTAATCTGTAGAATCGGCGTCTTACTAAGTCTAGTGGAGCAGGTTGCAAGGGAGAGTTGAATTATTGTGGCATGTAAAAGGCGCAGAGAAGAGTCTACGATTACGATGCTTAACGTCGTCAGTACATCGTCCGTAACAGACGCGAATTATAACGCAGGTGTACCTAATATAAACGTCTTTTTTACCCCGGCGTAAAACTGTTACAGATGTAGGTGTCGGCTACGAAAGTTCGGAAAAAGGATAGATTGTTATTGCAGTTCTCGTAATAGTTACTATATAAGAGCTTTCATATGATTAGAGCTGTTTACCAACCGTTCCATAAACTTCGGATGTGATACAAGGACGATCTTTAATGTTATATATGCCAAGAACCTTGCAAGAACACTCAAAAACTTTAACTGTCATATGCGCCGAGGTGTTAATCTAGGCACTCTATGTGACACTTCAGAGGCTGCTCTGGCAATTCGAGATACTCTTCTACCGAAATGAGGTACGGTTTATCTAATATGAAGGAAGTACACCTTCTGGTTTATTATTTTATCTAGTTTATCGTACCGTTGTTTAATACTACATAATCATGTTAACAGGTCGGTCCTCATTAGATCACTGACTTTTAGCAACTTTAACCTGCGCAGTACCAGATGGGTGATAATTTGAGAATACCAGGTCTAATACGTAGAAGAGCATCGAAACTTCATTACAAGAACTGCAAAAAAAAAAAAAAAAAAGAGTATAAAAAAAAATTAACGTCGCAATCTTCTCTATCGGGGATATACAAGTTACAGGTGACTGCTAGTGATATGCTTATTGTCACGAGGCTGCCTGATTCAGATGAAGCCTTTTCAACCCACCGAGAATAAATGTCGCTACGAAACGGATACGATACCTTATCTCTTGGGGTTTATTTTCAATTGTCTAAGGTGCCTCTTTCTTTTACAGGGGAATCACCACTTATCAAGGCACAGAGGTCACTCAAGGATAAGGGTTAAAGAGTGTACAGTGGTCAAAAGGAAAGTATCATAGTAATCGTTAGAAGTGTAAATTTGGTAAATTATATTACTTAAGGGGAACGGCTCATCAAGAACTTGTTTACATTGGACTTGAAGACAGTCGTATTTCAGTCAGCTGGAAAGCAGGTAAACAGAATAGAGTTAAACGGGTGTCCAGTTCTAAGAAAGAACCTTTGTTCATGGAATTTATGTTTAGATTTAGGCACAGATAAAGAAATTATTGATAGTGTTTTCAGCCAAGTGTTTCTCGTGAATGTTTGGCAAGAAAGGACCATAGATTAGAGATCAGATGAGCACTTGTTGAGGAGCACCGATGGTCTATTCATGACTATTTTTTTAACAGTAAGACTGCTCCTTGAAGAGTCCTTGTAGTTTTCCCCTGCCGGTGAATCTTATGAAATGAATTTAACTTAGAATCATTGCTTGGATCGAATTCATCAGTACTCTCTGGTAGGAGCGCCTAGGCGCTTACTAATAAGCAACCACTTGACGAAACGTGGTAACACTTAATCAGAAAATAGATCTCGCTTCGGTAATGAATGCGCAAAATGGATGGTATGCCGTAAAACAAGAGAACTAAAACTAAAACATAACGGGAGCATAACATAAAGTTTCGGAAGCTGACAAAAATGTGGGCGGTTAACGGCATTTCTTTTTTCGAGTATTGTTTTCGGGAAGGAAGCACGTCTGCGATAATTGTTCATCTTAAATGCTCCTGAACGGCGGAAACCGTGCTGGCTTGGATTGTGTAGCGGGGAGTCAGTATAAAACGAAACCGAGAATAAAAATTGACATTAAGAATCTAGCAGAATAAAGGTGGTATGAATAGATGAAGACGTTGAAAAGAAAAGCCAAGTAAATGTAAAATGAAGCGGTAGCGGAAGGAAAGAATGACATGCGGAGGAAACTGGAAAACACCAAAGGGCAAAGGGTAAAGGTTAAAGGCGACAAAGGTTGTTGGCAGAGAAGACGAAATTAAAGATGATGAAGAGTTTCGTTTACGGCATCTGTTGAATTTTTAATGACGAATCACAGTAGATATTGATTATATTATTTAAAGAAAGTTCGTTATTTTATCAAGAGGTGGGGTAAACTTGGGGGGGGGAATACCTTTCCAATCAGGATTAGCGCTTAAATGATCACAGTCAGAAAGATCACGTCAACAAACCAGTTCCCGTTACACATTTGATTTTAAGCGACATTTAATCTGACCAGTATACGATAATGACAATTTAAAATACCAAGTCCTGTATGTGAGAGGGGGAATAAAAGCACAAATCAAAAGAAAGCAAAAGCTAAAAGATGCATTTAACTGTCACTGTAGTATACAATGCTAATTTATTGAAAGTAAGAAATGCTTCCAGTACAAAATTATGTATCCCCCCCCCCCCGACAAAAGGAGAGCGGACTTGTAAATTCACCCTTGTCCGTTCGTCTGTTTGCACTTTTCTCAATAACTACGCCTTGGAATTTTTTGAAATATTTACACAAACATAAACATGATATGAATAAAACAAAAAGTAACGGAACAGATTTTTCGGGAAAAAACGGGCCCCCCGCCCCACCCGAAAGTTGCCTTTCGGGTTAGAATGGTTACAGATGACACTTTTGTGCTGATTAAAAAAAACTTTTTGAAATGTTGTAACTCATTAATTTCATTTTAATTTTGTTTGTCTATATTTCGCGATAACTCTTCGGTGTGTCCCAGCGGCTGTTTTAGGGCTCATAAAACACTCCATTTTTAGGGCTATTTTACCATATATGTCCAACATTTTCTGCGTATGTCTATTTAGCAGTTTTGCATGGAGCTGAACTAAATTTAAATATGTAAAGTCCTTGGGAAATTTTCAGGCTAAATGGGGCGGGGGGGGGCAAATGCTGTTCTTAGTCATTCTTTTTTTTTTTTTTTTTTTTTTGCATGGTGCATAACTTAAATATACATATGTTAAAGCCTTAAACTGCATCGATTGTTCATTTTTACCAGGACCTGACGTCCTCTGGGGATTTGGGGGGCTAAATTAGGGGCGGTGGCAAATGCTGAACTTAGTCATTTTTTATGCCTCCTTCACGGTGCACTCGCGGGGGACCATGCATGCTTCACTTGTTTTGTTTTTTTTATTCATGTGACGAAGTTCTTTAGAGAGAGCGTATGCAATTCGTAGTTTTTCAAATGAATTACCTATAATAGGCTAGAAAAATAATACCGTGATGGATCATATATAGGCTTAGCTTAGTTCTCGAATAAGAAAATAAGCCCTCTAATAATACCACACCTAATTTAATAGATATAATTAAAAACATTTTTCCTGAATTTCCAATTTTTTATTATTTTGACTACTGTTCTCCCGATAGTTATTCATACTACTTCATGGTCGACGTAATATCCGACCTTCTTCAGATGTATCTTGTCCAATTCGAGAATCCTTCTGTAGAATCCTGAAATCTTTCCGCCGAACTCGAGAGTCTGCACGGAATTTCGAACGGGATTCTGTATTTAATCTACCATGCTACCATGTTCTCGTTCCGTCGGCCATCGCTGGGTAGAAATCCCAACTAATTCGCAAATGCATTTTGAATGCCGCCCTCACTGACAGAACATTTTAAACTCCAAAAATACTATAACTTAAAACTGAACTTCACCAAGTACTTTATCCATAACGTAACGAGCCGTTTCATTGTGAGCATAACACTCAAGATCAGAACAGAAGTCTTAATAATCCAAATAATACGAAAATTTAAACCGAATTTACAAATAATTGTCGTGTGTAACTCAAATATTTTCCGGCTTCATTTCCCCTGACAGCGTTAGTTAATGAATCACAAACATTTAACAGGTGCCCTCAGGATGCAGACTATAGTATGGGTCATTCTACTTCTAAGGAGAATGTGAAAGGATGGGATTTGTGTTTGATAGGATTTATGAGTAGATGTGCTACATACTAATTTTCCGAGTAGCTTTCGAGTAAAAAGGGCCTACAACTGTATAGTGGTTCTTCCTGATTATGGTGTAGCGTTGGAGTTGGTAGCAGAGCTGTTAACCGCGAAACACAAAAATAATCAAGTCTTATTCAAATCCTTACTTAATCTAAAGTGTGACACTTAAAAAATGACTTGCATCGAATCGTTAATAAAATTCTCTTCCTCCCGGGTAATCCAACTAAATTACGAACGCATCTAATACCAATCTTTCTAAACTAATTATCAACGTCTAGGTCTCGAACTCAATGCTTCTCTCTCTTTTTTTTACACGGTGGTCACTACTTATCAAGGCCCGGAAGCCACTCAGGGATAAGGGTTATTGCAAGTACAGTACGTTAGTGTGAAGATTTGATGAAGAGTTTACTTAAGGGGGCGGTTCATTAGGAATTTGTTAACGTTGGACTTGAAGACATCCAAGTTGTAGTCCGGTGGGAAGTAGGCAGACGGAACAGAGTTCCACAAGCGTGCAGTTCAAAGAAAGAAGCTTTGTTCATGGAATCCACGTTTTGATTTAGGCACAGATAAAGAGTGGGGGAAATTTTTCACAGTGGATTCAGCTAGAAGGGTGTTTTTCGTGAAAGATTGGATGAAGCTCAAATATTAATTAAGCTCAAGCTCTGGCTTTCCTTTTAGATCTAAAATAGATAACTGCTGCTAATCGAGTAGTATTATATTAGTTTTCTGTTTTTTGTTTTTTTTAGTCGTATTATTTTTTTATTTGCGTAAAACCATTACTCTTCTTTGATACTCCTGCGAACTCTCCTACTTCAAACTTTTCCATTTGTTCTTTGCATAAATCATTTATTAATTTATTTACATCATCTGCTAATTATCCCCCCCTTGATGTTGCGGCCACTATTTCTACTATAATATTTCCCGTTTCTTCTTTATTCACGTCATTTATTTATTTGATACAGCTTTATAATCGCTAAAACCACAACACACACAAAAAACTTGTATTCTGCTTTTCCGCTACTAATCTTAGTCGTCCTCCCTACATCATTTATAACATTCGAGCTGCAAACAATTAAGCAAACAAAGCTATCAGACGTCCAATATCATATAAATAAATACGACCTAATTACGTTGACACACAGTTTCTTCTTTGACCGCCGAAGTTAAGTCGTCTTGGGCTTGATATCTTTCTAGTTACAATTATGTGTAGAAAGGCATCGGGTACTTTACGGGATGGACTTAGCAAAGGTTGCCAATATCTCTAAGTGAAAGTGTTTCTATAGAAACTAATTGGATTCGAACTGGGTAGAATCAGCTTCACAGTCTCTGCCGTCAACCTCTTAATCACCGTCACTGTATCTAAGTGAACGGCGAAACCACATTGCATAGAGACCTCCAATTCCCTTTAGCACATACTTCAATGTAAGTGGCTTACAGGGGCATGTGTTGATATAATGAAAAAACGTCATATTGGTTGAATCTATGTACTCAATCAAGGGTGATGCTCCTTGCAGAGATTATGAGCTTCGTATAAAAAGATAGACTCGTAACTTTGAGTTTGCTTTAGTTTGATTAATAGTTCTATCTTCTCGAACTCGAAAATCATTCCAACGAAACACTTTACTTCACCCAAGTTCCGTTAACCATGACTGAGTAGAAGGTTTAAGCATTTAGCAATTCTATTTTTGTAATGTCGTCTGCACTTCAACCTCAGATGACTGTGAATTACTCCAAAATAAGCTGCGAATTGCTTAGGATTTCTAACCGTCCATGGTTTATAGAACGAGAGCATACGCATCCTAATTGGATTAAGTAAGGTTTCCGATCGAAATCCCATGCATATTTCCGATTTCAATTAAAAGATTTCCAAGTTCGAAAAGATGCACCTGAAGAAGGTCGAAAATTTAATCGATCGAAACGTTGTGAAAATAACACTCAAGATGATAACAGTTATTCGAACAATTCAAATAAAACGAATTATCAATCCTCATTTTTTAATATACAGAAATGTAAATATCAATCTTTAAAAAAAAAAAAAACGTGTTTTTTAGCTTATGTTGCTTATTAGATAGTTCCAATAACGACAAAGGGGCGTATAACTCCGTCATTTATAAAATGTACTTTCGAAAAAAAAAAACAAAAAAAAACATGAGAATGGAATTACTCATTCTACGCTATATCAATGTGTAATAAAGATATATTTATTCAGGAATGAAGTGTTATGGGTAATTACGTTGTAATTATAATTAAAGATAATTTTGCTTGGAATTACTAGAGCGTGCATCCTTGTAACTGGAAGGTCAGACTTAATAAATTTATTTTGTTATTTTGTGTGTGTGAGAAGTTTAAGATGTGTAACATAATTCTGTGGGATGTGCTAAGTTAATTGTACAATATCTACTTTAGCTGGTTGCGGGGTAGGTACGATGCCGCAAAAGGGATAGGTCTGACAATGTCCGTTTTAGTTACTATCGAATCATAGGGGAGCATTTAGAGGTGATTTAATTATATTTAGCCGTACAGGAGCCCATAGGTTTACCCGGATGGATAATTAATCTATATAGATAAAGCTCAACATCTTTGTCTAAGTCTGTCTGTACAAGAATAGACCACTAAATAGTTTAATATTCTACTAAACTGACCAAATACAATCATAAAAGAGGTAACAAGAATCTGAAATGGGTATGAGAGATTAGGGTTCCAGGGGGGAGATCACATATAAGAGCGGAACACGGCGCGCGCTCAGACGGTTTTATGTAGAGCTATCGGATTTTGTAGGATAACTCCACATGTGACGAAAGAGGTTTGGTTATAACAGAAAATAGACAAAAACAAGACGAGAAAAGGACGTGCATTAACAAAGGCATACGTATACCAGCTAATTTCTGAATTAAGAATAACACAAATTATTCAATCTACTGATGATTTAGCCGGACCATGGTTCATATTCGTTTCAGCTACTCAATATTCTTTGTTTTTTTGCAAAATAGTAAAATATTACAATTACTTAAAGACTAAACTTTTACATATTTTATTTTACGGCAATTGCGTTATTTATTTTTAACTAAAACAGGCAGTACACACCAAGCCTTGGCTATTCTGGTGTGAACGTCTTTTTCAGTGGATGCGATGTGGCTGCCAAGATATTCAAAAGTCATCTACTTGCTTGAGTGGTGTTCTGTCTAGTGTTTCAGTTTATTATTTGGGCGAGTCACAATTAGAAACGAGAGTCGGGCCCCTGGGATGCCACTCATATCTGGGAACCCTATGTACACTCAGAGTGTTTGACGTAAAGTTACCAAACTTGCCATGAAAACCCACCATCAAAAGGGTGAAGTTTCTGCGGGTAGAATCGTTCACTTCCACAAACACGGGGGTCATATATAATGGGGAATCCTACTTAGTGTTCCTACATTTTTGTCAATAAAAATTCCCAATACTACCCCCTCATGTTCTTTTGAGGGTGATGCATATCGAACGATTGAAACCACCCTCATTCACTAATGTGCCCAATCTGTATGTGTGTCTCTTAGTCAGTACATCTATATTAAGATGAAATGAATCTCAACATCTGTGTATGTTTGCTTGTAAATCTATAAGACGAAATGAAATAGAAATACACAAAATGTATGTAGCAAATAAATATCAGTTTAAAAGAATTTAAAAGTTATTTACATTATCATATAAAGCAGTCCATTAAACGGCAGGTTCTTTTGTTAGTTTATAATAAAGCATACGCATTGTTTCTTTGTTTACATTGTGTGTGTGTACATATATATATATATATATAGAGAGAGAGAGAGAGAGAGAGAGTGAGAGAGAGAGAGAAAGAGAAAGAGAGATACACTCGGGAATTTTTAACCTTTAAAACTATTCAAAAATATCCCATATATATATATATATATATATATATATATATATATATATATATATATATATATATATATATATATATATATATATGAGTTATATCTTTTTTGGAAAAGAAATCCAGCACAGTGCGCTATTATAAGGGAAATCCGAAAATAAGAGCGTATTATGTATGTTTATTTTACAAAAAATTTAGATGAGATAAGTCATCGGTACTGTCGGTTTCAAACCTGATAATTAGGGGCCGTTTTAGATATCCACATCAAGCCGATACTCATACGGCTAGGCCGATACTCATCTCTTCTTCCTCACAATTACCGATTATATATATATATATATATATATATATATATATATATATATATATATATATATATATATATATGCGAAGTTACTGGATCTTTAATACGATTCGGTAACCGAAACATCTGTAACTAAACAGATAAAACGGTAATAAAAATAAAACACACACACACACACACACATATATATATATATATATATATATATATATATATATATATATATATATATATATATAAAAATCGGTAATCCTGTCACTCTGGACTGATGATTTTTGATTTCTGAACTGATGAAAGGTTGGTTGTTTGTTTGTTGTGTTTGTTTTGCGGCGCATCAACTCTTTTCAGGTGCGTTAATGCCAAATCTAGAGATTTTAAAGAAAAAATTTTAATAGGATATATATATATATATATATATATATATATATATATATATATTTAAGTAGGTTTCTATTTAACCTATAGGTGGGTCCCTAACAGGTATTACCACTCTGGGTCTGAGTAAACCTGGGAGCAATGACAATAAAAGGGTGGCTCAACACTCCCCAAAGCCAGCAAGCTGGGACCTCTCCGTCGAATATAGTTTAGGGTCATAACCAGGACCGTTTTCTGAAAGTGTATATAGATATTAACAAAAATAATTATAGTAACAATTACGTCAGCTTTTCTTAGGAACTCTTTTTGTATTTTTCATCACTCTACGTTAAAGTTAAAAGTGTTTTACTTAAGCTTACATGCGCAGAATATGTCGTCTATACCACCGTCTTTATATATAATAATACATGTTTAAATTCCAACTGTATTTCTCGCGGTAAATGATGGTAGTGTGGATTTCTTTCTTGCTTAATGAGTCAGAGATGGCTTCGTTGCCGAGTTCGAATCTCCCGACCGGCTGTAATAGTGACACCCTGCACCGATGATTCCAGAAGGGTTGGAACTATACTGTCTCTAGGTATTAAATATATATATATATATATATATATATATATATATATATATATATATATATATATATATATATAAAATTATTAAGGAGTTTACATTTTTTTAAAAATTTGTAAGGAACGAGTGAATAAAAATCCATGAAAGTTTGAGAAACTGCTTACAATACTATTCATCTACTAAAAGTATTTAAATCAGTATAAGTGAAACTATGGCAGCAGATAGGAATATCTGTTGATTTCACGGTATCAAGTTATTGACGAGGTTGAGAAAAAACACAATATACCCATAACTTATTTTTTGAAATAATTTCAAACATTAAATGAACTAAAATGGCTTCTAAGAACACAATAACTACATAGCAATTTGCACGTTGACATAATTAGTAGGGGATATGCGATCCTTTTTTATGAATGCCTTGTAAACGACGTTGGTCCACAGAATTAGTCAAATTTGTGATTTCGTCAACAGTTATTCCTCGCGATACCTCTTGGAGAGCATTCCACAACTCATTTTTGCTCTAAAATTGGCACCCACTTGCATAGAGGCGCCGTTTCATGATACGCCAAAGGTTCTCAATTGGGTTCAAATCTGGTGAATACGCATGCAACTCCATCTTGAAAGAGTTCAAAAGAGACTGCGTAGCTAAGTAGTTTAGTGGAGAATGCCCCAGCAACCTCTTTCCCACAGAAGAGACGTTGCAAGCCTGTCTCTGCTTTATCTTTATTTTCGTGGCAAGTGCTCGTTTGAGCTTCAATCTATGGTCCCTCCTCGCCAAACTTTCGCGAAAAACACTGCTCTAGACAAAACCACTATCGATAATTTCCCACACACTTTATCTGTGCCTAAACCTAATTGTAGATTCCGTGAACAAAGTTTCTTTCTCAGAACTGCACGTCTGTAAAACACTCTTCCGATTGCCTGCTTTTCTGCTGACTACAATCTGATCGTCTCCAATTCCATCGTAAACAGTTTCTTGATGACCCGTTCCCCCTAAGTAATTCAATTTACAAAATCCCCACTACTTATGTTCACTACGCTATAATCACATTGGCTTAAATATACCCATTAACCTTTATCCTCAAGTAGCTTCCGCGCCTTCATAATGGAGATTCGTATGTAAAATACACACACACAGACACACACACACACACATATATTTATATATATATACATATATATATATATATATATATATATATATATACATAAAGACATCCACTAACATAAGTTGTATTAATTAAACCCGAAGAGTTCTTACGAGTTCATACGAGAAGGAAATTATGTATAGCTTAATGGCTATATATATTTTCATAACTATATATATATATATATATATATATATATATATGAGAAAGCATTTCCTCGATAAATGGCTCTTAAAGCTTCTTTTAATAGATGTATGTATATATATTTATACAGAGAGAGACAGAGAAATAGAGATAGATAGATAGATAGAAAGAGAGAGAGAGCGAGAAGGATACATAGATTATGTACGTGTGTATGCGTTATAAGAGAGGCTAATATGCATAGAATTGACTAGAAGAGAAAAAATGGGAGGGCCTGTAAAGTGCACGTTTAACCGGACAAGAATGACGGATGGTAAAATAGACATTTAAATGCCCTTTTCCCCAGATCGAAAGTTGGCTATGACGGTTGGCGGGGGCGTCAGGATGAGTAGGAGGAAATTGGTTAGGCCGTCATAAAACGATGTGATAGTTTCAATAAGCCAAGCCAGTCGAGAAAGACATATCTGGACCCGTTCCCAAAAATGTCAAGACTTCAGTCTGTGACTTGACTTTCAGACGCCGAAGAAGCAGAACGGAACCCGGCGCTGGCAGACTGAAAGCGACCGGCATATCCTGAAGTGACAGGTTTGACAATACGGCAGGCTCCCGTCCTTAAACGTTTGTTGACAGATGTCACGTGACTAGATGCTGGAAGCAGCTGTCACGTGGTGCCCCATCTCCATAAATGCCCTTTCTTCTTCTACCTATTTCGTTTTTCTTTCTTTCTGCCGTTCTTTTAGCTGTTTAACCTTGTGTGGTTCCTCATCCCTGCAACGTGATGGTGCCTATACTATCATGGTTTTCCTTTGGTTATATGGCACTTAAGTAATCATATCTTACAGCACTAATCCCTATAGTAATGCCTCAATATCTTATAATCTCTCCAATGTGCCCCCTCTCCCTCTCTATCCATCTATCTATCTCTATCTATCTAGTTATGGCTATCTTTCGTTTTGTCAAGCGACTTATCCTAGTCTATTCAACAATCATCTATATATCTATCTATCCCTCTCAATATATATCTACATAATTCTATCTATATATCTCTCTTTCTCTCATACACATACACACACGCACATACACCCGTATATATATATATATATATATATATATATATGTGTGTGTGTGTGTGTGTGTGTGTGTGTGCGTGTGTCTGTGTGTATGTGTATATAAATATAGAGGAAAGATTTAGAGGGAAGAGTTAGGAGTCTATTTTTCTATCTATTCCTAATTTTCACCCTCTTCTTCTCTCTTTTATATGCATATATCTAATATTTGCTAATGCACATTATGAGTTATGTATGTGCAAAAATATTACAGAAGAGATCATTAGTGACATATTATGTAGATGCAAAAATAATGTCGTTTTTTTATGTTTAACCTCATCTCAAAAACCGACGTTATTTTTGCACCTACTGAATATATATATATGTGTGTGTGTGTGTGTGTGTGTGTGTGTGTGTGTGTGTGTGTGTGTGTGTGTGTGTGTGTGAATAAAAAAATACGAAAAGTGTAAAATCTTATAACTTTTCTTTATTCGTTTTTAATTGGTGCAGGAATACGAAATAATATTATGAAAACAAATGAAAAAACTTTTTTATAAGTACATATTTTCGACCGATCCTTCAGTCTTCATCGGTGTATATATATATATATATATATATATATATATATATATATATATATATATACATATATATATATATATAAAGAGAGAGAAAAAGGGAGAGATACTTGCACAAAGAACAGACGTTCCTCGGGATTGAATAATGATGACCGTATATTTCACATACCTATATATTTATTGTCAAAGAAATCCGTGAAACTTCACATGCCTCCATGCAGTAACTTAGTCCAAAATATGTTGCACCTTTGATAACCTACTGTTTTTTTTTATAAAATTATTTCACATTGTGGCTAGGATCTCCTTGAAAGTACTACTTCAAGTAATATCTATCAGGATTTTTCATCTGAATTTCTATCAGTGTCTCATCTAGCTTATATATATATATATATATATATATATATATATATATATATATATATATATATATATATATGATTATTTTTTACTATAATAATGAAATACCTACAGACACTAGTGTTTCATCCTTTTGGGAACCTTCAGTGCAGGGTGTCACGATTTACATCGGTCGACAGATTCGATATATATATATATATATATATATATATATATATATATATATATTCTTCTATAAGATAAAGCTGAATGTCTGTGTGTGTCAGTGTCTGTGTGTGTGTATGTGTGTGTGTCTGGTCACGAATATGCTCCTATATGGTTGACTATTTTTAAAAAGCTGATTACATATAATGATAGATGTATCGAGACACAGGAATGGGTATGTTTTATCTGGCAGGACGGCGGTTCATTAAAATTGTGGGGGCTGCATTCGCGCCTGGTCCACATAGTATGGAAATAAAAAAAATTAAAAGCAAAAGAAAAACGTTTACAAGTTTTTTTCATATAGATGTACATAAGAATACTTTGATAAGTAGGTTTTTACTTAAATAGGGATGGTATAATAAAATTGTGGGGTCTGCGTTCGCGCCTGGCCTCCATAGAATGGAAATAGGCACACACTTTAATAAAGACTTTTCATATCTTTCTGCGTAAGTTTACTTTGATAATTATGTTTCAGTTTGAAGAAATATGTTATAATAAAATTATAGGGTGTTCGTTCGCTTCGCATATATATATATATATATATATATATATATATATATATATATATATATAATTATTCCCACAGTTAGACAACGTCACAGCTCAAGAATAATGAGAGCGAACAAACTAGGCATCCAATACTCTAGTTTCGCCCCCATTTTGAGCTCAGCAGTAGAAAATATTCGAACTTGAGATTCGAAACCTGAGTATCCTGCATACTAGGCAAGTATTCTCCTAATTGCCCCACCGTGCCAAACACAAGAAAATCTATTAACTAATATAGATTAAGCAAACAGCGATTAAATCCGACCATGAAATCAACTTCCATCGTCTACCCAACGAGAAACAAGCCAGTATCTCACAAGTAAAAAGTTAACACTCGCTAGGACAGTGTCATCTAGTATGCTAACTTAGCGAATAATAAAAATAAAGTTTTTTAAGAGAGCTGATATAGTGAAGGATGTCGCGATTTCACCGGTCAAGAGTTTCGAATTCGGCAACGAAGCCATGTCTGACTCCATTAGCAAGGACCAAATCTATTCGGCCATTGTAAACTGCGAGAAATACTGTTGAAATGAAAACACTTATTTTTTTTAAAATGTTTCTAACGTCTGTCAGAGTAATGTAATCATTATATTATAATCTGCACATGCGAGCGAAATTGACTGAATTTATTAAAACTAAAAATACTCAACGATAAGAAACGAGTTTCATAACGGGGCCGACATAATTTCACTGGGTATGCATAGTCTGCCAAGGCTAAACGATTACTCTTTATCTCTTTCTCTCCTTCTTCATGTATATATATATATATATATATATACACACATATATATACATATATATATATGTATGTATATATATGTATATATATATATGTGTATATATATATGTATGTATATGTATATAGGGAGTAATTACCTTCAATCAAACTAAGATTGACATTTAAACACGAAGCATGGTTGAGGGTATAGAGTGCATTAATAGAACATCTTGTGGCAAAGGTCAAGTAAGAAAATGTGAGCGAGCTGATTCAAGAACAATAAGAGAAATATTTTTTTTTGTTCTTAGTCGAGAATAAAAAACGAAATTATCATTTGCTAGCGCCATTTTGTTTGTATACGCTATTGTTTAAGAGAAAATTGAAAAATATGTTATATTCGGCGCCTTCAGCTGACTTGATTATTTCGTAAATATGATATGGATTCAATGTAGCCGCTTTCAGCCTCAATCAGAAGTGGGAGCATGCCTGTTTCAAATGCAACGGTGGGAGCTCGGCGAATTGTCGGCGGATGGCGTCGATCACGGTGGGGTTTTGTTCAGATCGAGGGAGGAGAGGTATCGTATCACTCCTTCTGAAGCCAAACCTTCTGTGAGAAGACGATAAAGTCGTAAAATGGCAAAAACACAAGAGGAAGACCTCCAATCCGTAGTGGAATGGGGACAAAAATGGATGGTCACATCCCATGCTGCCAAGCCTAAACTGGTTTCCTTCAATAATTACAAGGAACCTTCTCTACCACCAATAGCAATGGCCAGTGACACTTTATCTGAGAGTACATCTTTCAAACTGCTTGGCCTTAAGTTTACAAGAAACATGAGTTGGAACAATTACATTGAAAGCATTTCCAGGGCCGCTGCGAAGAAGATAGACTCTCTCTACCGTGCTAGAAAACTACTAACACCCGAAAGTATCCTGTACCTCTATAAGGCCACCATTCGCCCGTGTATGGAGTATTGCTGTCATATTTGGGCTGGTGCATCTGCTACTAGTCTCTGTCTTTTAGACAAGCTTCAAAAGAGAGTCGCCAATCTGATAGGCCCTGAATTGGCATCTAAGCTTCAGCCTCTGTCCCATCGACGAAATGTTGCATCCCTCTGCCTGTTCTACAAGTATTTTAATGGTGAATGTTCTGGCAAACTGCAGACACTTGTGCCCCCACGACGTAGACACCCTCGACAAACCCGACAGCCAGCTAAATACCACCCGTACACAGTAGTGATCCCTAGATGTAAACGATCTTTCTACTCCAGTAGTTTCTTCCCCAGATCAGCTAGACTCTGGAATTCCATTCCAGGTCCCTGCTTCCCGAACTGTACTGACACGCAGAAGTTCAAGTGTAACGTGAACCGACAACTTGCTGCCCAAATCCAAACATAGTACCCCAGTAGTTGTCGCCCCTGATAGTAGCTCCCTACACCAAAGTGGCAATATGCTTTGTTTGGGGTGAAAATGAAAAAAAAAAAACTGATTGCACCAGATGATCACCGCATTCTTCATCCAGGTACACTTTGATGTTGACTTTCAAGCCAGCTTCGAAGATGTGAGTAGGCATGATGTGGCCCTCACTTGAACCCACACGAAAGACCATAACTTTGGTGGAAAACTTTGTTTTCATCACCATAGCCACGCCTCTGTTATACATGGAAATTCAGGGATACATTTTGAGGGTGCTGGCAATGGTCATGTTGCCATAAAGCATGAGTTGTACATCGCTCGTTAAACACTGCGTCGATTTCAAACATCACTCTTGGGATTTGTACACAACTGGCGAACTAGTAAATGCAACATAAAAAAACAAAGCCGGGTTTCATCAAATGGATATCGAATTATGTCGTCTTTTAAAAGACGACAGTTTTATCATTCCGCCCTGTATAAGTTATTTGTAAAAATAAGTCTATTTTCGCAACACAATGTTGAATTCATGGCTCGTGTTATAGGGACTTGAAATTCAATTATACATCAGTAACAGCATATATCAGTTCTTCTTTTACACAAGAATCATCACTTATCAAGGTCCGGAGGCCACTCGAGGACAAGAGTTAATGGGTATACCTTAGTCAATGTGATTATAGTGTAGTAAACATAAGTAATGGGAATTTTGTGAATTGGATTGCTTAGGGGAACGGTTAATCAATAACTTGTTTACATTGGACTTGAAGAACCCATACCGCGAAGAAGGAAAAAGAACAATAAAATAACATGACGTCTTTGTTGTTACGACCACCGCCAAAGCGGAAGTGACGTAGATTTAGATTAAGGCTAGGCAATAGAAAGGAGAGTATGACTTTCGAAAATATCGGCGATAAAAGTGCCCAGTTGAGGGTGAAGAAATTAATGTTTTAGCCAATGTTTCCGTATTTGTCGTATAAAGGTTCGAGCTTCAAAACGATACTGATCTTGCGAAAATTCGTCCCTTCTGTTAAATGTTTTAGGCAGACATGCCAAACATACATACATACATTTATATATTAGTAGCTCAAATTTTCGACCCAAACCGATTAAACAGCTTGCCCTATATCTGAATACCTTTTTATGTAAAATTTCAAATGCTTAGAGCAGAACTTGTCGGACCAATTTGGTAGAGACCGCAGAGGTATTTTTTTTTAATTTGACCCCTATTACAACCCCTTAACATTTATTGTTTTGGACTCAAATCAACTTATTAAGTTAGATCCATTACTAATGAACCTATATCTAAAATTGCAATTGTTTATACCCAAAATTGTTTTGGAGTTTGGAAGAGTTCTCAAAAGTCAAATCGTTGAACTTTGACCCCTTTTCAGTCTACAGACTCGAAATTTTATATACAAGGTACTGAGATTTGGGAAAATCTTGTAATCCGTTTTCGCCAGAAATTTGGCTGTTAACGAGTCAAAGTTCAAGGATTAGACCTTTGAAAACTCTACCACCAATTTGGAGTATATACAATTAAAATTTTAGATATATATTTTTTTTGCTCAACATACATGTCCAAACACCCGGGGAACGCCGGGCACCCATGCTAGTATTTAAATAATATAAATACAAATTTATCTTTATCCTATATTAGTAAATAATTTAAATATTAAATCTATCTTTTCAAGTCTTATTTTATTATACACATTTTATTTTTTATTTTTTAAATCTTTACAAGTCAGTATGAAGAGGTGGGTATTGAAGATAGCAGATAAACTACGCAATATCATATAACATGGCGATGATGGGAAGAAGAAATGTAAAAAATAAAATAGGTATAAAAATAAAGATAAGAATGAAAGGAATAAAACTTAAAATATATAAAGGAGCATATAATAGTAATGATGATGTTTAGAATAAGGAAAATAGATGCAAACAGCAAGTCTTTCGGTGAACATATACACAATAATATCCCTAAAGAATTTTAGAAAATAATTGATAAGAACTCCCCTCGTCAGAATATGTATGAAGTCAAATAATTAATAAGAACACATTTAAACTTTTATTCTCAACCGTTGCCAATCTAAGCAAAACTACAAGTTCAAATAACGGTAAAATTAGCAAAATTGTGAATAATAGTAAGATTGAATAAGGTGAATTAAACAGTGAGAAACAATGTAACTGTAGAATACATAACCAATGCCCATTTAAGGGCAATTGCTTTATTTCTTAAGTTGTATACAAATTTGAAGTTAAGGTGAATAATAGTAAAAGGATATAATTAGAGGAAACTAAACGTAGTTTTAAGAACATATACCAAAATCATATTGTATAATTTTACATTGGACCAGAAAGGAACCAAATCGGAATGAGGATATATAGAAACCAAATCGGAATGAGGATATTAATAGAAATAATAAGAAGGCAAAAATAAATAGTAATCATTTTCATCGGAAAGAAAAGAAGGGAGAAAGGAATCGAAAAGAAAAAAAAGGAAGAAGGGTGTAAAGACACGAGAAAGACATAAGAAGGGTTAGTGTATTTACATAACATTACTATTACTATAAACCCTACGACCCCCGTAGTCAGCATCACACTAACATTTAAAGTGGTATACAACTAAACTGGAAGTCAGATTGGCGTGGCAGATAAAATACTAAGAAAAATTAAAATCTTTAGGGAGTTGAGTTAATGCTTTTCGGGAACTCCCTAATAAAATAAATATTTCAACACAAGCTACTGAATAAACGAACAAACAACTTCGTAAAACTTGCAAACAAAAAAGGTTTATTGAAGTAAGGCAAGACGCCATTTAGATATAGCTGGGGTAGACCTCGTCTGCCTTTGCCCGGTAGTTATTCCCCAGTGTGGCCCGTCGATACAGATGTAGGCAAAGAGAGAGAGAGAGAGAGAGAGAGAGGGTGAGGAAACAGGTCCGCTCTCCTTGACGTCTCGCTGGAAAAAGGGAGAGTTTTTCTTGTCCGGGACCGAAGCAGTTATAGTTCTTTAAGGGGGTAAGGAAGATTCCTGCGCTATGCCTCTGATTGGTCAGTATGTGCCATATCGCACAGTCAGGGGAGGCACTGACGCACAAGAAAAGAGTTCTATTTGTTTCTGCTACAGATCTAAGTTACACTCTTTATGAGGTCTCAGTTTCAAATCTTTGTGCGGGCGATACTAAGAATACAATTGCGAATTTCTTAAGACTTCCATTCGGCCATTTCTGACGTAACGATGGTAAGCTATCAATATTGCTTAAATATATAGTTCTATTCGAAATTCCGAGTTTACCAAATGATTCTTAGCAGGATACATCTGAAGAAGGTCGAAGATTGTAGCAAGCGAAAAGTTGCGAGGACAACACGCATGTTGGGAAAAGTTGTCCGAATGATCCAAATGATACAAACATCCTGGCTTTGTATCTAACCACGAGCAGCGGAAGGAATTAAACATGATACGAAATATTTCCAGATGATTGATATCTGTATTAATAGCACGAGATCAGAACATGCCTGTTGTGGTAATTAATTAGCATACGTTGAGTATAGGGGGAGTATACGTAGAGTATACTTAATTAATTAGCATACGTAGAGTATACGTAATTAATTAGCATACGTGGAGTCTCAACCATGTAAATATGGTTGGCACCGTAAAGACGGGAGAGGCGCAACGAATGACCCAACGAGAGACTCAGGGAGACAACAAGATTGAGAGTCAATGACCACCCAGCAGACACCTTCTACAGGGATGGCCTCCCCATGACTATACCAATGTACTCTATGTAAATATTGTATATACTTTCTTGCTCTCAATATATCTCTTCTATTTTACTTTTGTGTTGTAGTTAGTTATTCCATGTGTTCAGTTGAGTTTAAACAATAGCTTAGTAATATTTACTCAGTTTACAATAGCGTACAAATATAGATAAGGATTCATAGTTACCTGTATACAGGAGAGCTCAAAGCAAAGGGAGATAATCGCGATTAAAATGTGTAACGTGTAATATCTCAAATTTTACTCAACGTTAAGGAAGTGAAACAATATTGTGAAAGGCACCAAGTCATTTATCGGCTGTCGTTTTGATCCGGCCTCTTTACAGTGTGTGACGTCAATTCGACTCATCTTTTATCGGGAAAACATTAAGCAAATACTGAAAAAAGAGGGTGGAGAATGGTGAATTGATGGAGATAAAGAAAAAGGAGGTTGGCCATTAAACTTCGCAACTACAATGATGTGCGGACCGCCTTACATAAAAACGGGCGATTTGTACAGATAATCATACTTATAATAATAATAATAATAATAATAATAATAATAATAATAATAATAATAATAATAGCAAAAAATGCAGAAATCCAATGGTTTACGCTTGCTGTAATAACATTGCTTTCTACATATGATCATACAAGGGCGACTGCTTTTTTATTATATTTCTTTCAGCCTCGTTTTCGTGCAAGTCTCGTAATAAAATTTCGAGGCCTAACAATTTTCGAAACTATTTATAGGCATGATTCCGTCCTCAGCGTCTTTCTACGAGTAGACTTTATTGGCAGTAGACGATGCTAAAGTTCATAAAAGGCAGTTTAATCTTTATAGTTACGTTGTACATAGATATAGAATCCCATGTATGTTTCCCCAAGCAATCAATTAATGCTTATTAATGAGATTCAAGAATGTAAGACGAATTTAAGCTGGATCGTAGACGTACGCAATAAAATGAACATACGCACACATATGCAATTATTTTTTTTTCATATTCAAAAATCTTATATATATATATATATATATATATATATATATATATATATATATATATATATACTAGCAGAAGTACCCGTCGTTGACTAGGTTCAAAAACAGCCAACAGAAAATGGAATGTGATTGATGAAAGTATGATAGGTTATGAAAAGGAGGGGGTGGTAAAGAGATAGGTTTTGGTACTCAAAAATTTTATCCTAAGCAAAATATGATGAAAGTAAATATAATTTTCGCGGAAATATATTTTTATATCAACTTTATTTCCATTTGTAGCCAAGAGTGACCAACAAAATGGCGTTTCCTTATAAAGAGAAAATGTTATATATATAATAATATAATTATACTAGAAATAAATGTAAGCATAGTAAATAAAAGTTACTTTTATGGCAGAAAAGTTCATTCGCTTGTATTTTTAAGTAGTTGGTAAAATTGTTTTTTTTAATTCACGAACCGATTTTTTAAAAATCAAAATGGCAGCAACTTTGAAATTGAGAGCCCCGTTTCCAATCTGAAGGAGGGGCACCTGAGCATTCTGTGTTAATAATTAAAGAGAGTTCCGTCAACGTAAGGAATATTTATAAACATATTTTAATGGTTTCTGTTATTTTGTGCTTGAGGAATATTCGATTAGGGCATGTGTAGTTTATATAAAAATTCATTTAAGTAGTTATCGCCTCAAATTTCGTTTTAATGTCGGTTCGCTGAAATTATTTCAAAACAAAAAAAAACATGAAATGAATTTTATTGACTACGGATAGCATTTATTTCTTGTATATATATTTTTTCGGGTAGTCGTTTGTTGGTTTTTCTGCTAAACACTCTTACTAAATAATATCGACGAAATATCGAAAAACAAAGAAACAAAAACAGTTTTGAAAAATAATGAAGCTTTACTTACTTTAGTAAAATAATCTGAAACAGACAAATGGGCTATTAAAAAAGTAAACATGTAATTACTTTAGTTTTTTAAAGCAAAGAATCGAAATAAATATGAAAAAGAAGAAAACGGCGCCATTTTCAAACAGAACAGCTTCGTTTCAGGTTTACGGTATTGAACTGTGTAGTATTGCGCCGTCGGATTGAGGGTTGTACTATTATAATGTAAAGAACACGCAGAAATTCCTTCTAGTACACTGACAAAAAAGCTTAAACAGATATATAAATAAAAATAAAAATAAATAAAAATAAAAAGGTTATGTAAATGTTTTTAAAAAGACACGTACTCACGTGAGCAGGATTTTGTCCTTCTTTTGACATGATAACAAGTAACGTTCTTATTTTTTTCATTATTTATCTATTTATCTATTTTCGAAAGAGTGTCATGTGCATGTGGAGAAGGAAAAAAAACAGAGTTATGCAAAATTTGTATCGAGAATTGTCTGAAGTCCCGACTTTTTTTTTTTGTTGCTTTCACTTTAATAAGAACGTGAATTAATGAGGTGGATATATTCGACATAATATGATTCAACTCAAAAAAATAAATAAAACCTAACGTGAATTAAGAGTAAAGTAAAGTGTTATTGTGGACCCTCATCCCTTTTAATAAACCTTGGTAAGCTTTCTGACATATTTACACTATATGGCGCGAACAGACACCCAATAATTTTATTATACCATATTCTTTCACACTGAATCATAGTTATCAAAGTATACTTAACCAAATAGATATGAAAAGTCTTTGTTAAAGTGTGTGCCATATTTTCATAGCGTATAGGCGCGAACGTAGACCCCACAATTTTATTATGTCATCCCTATTTAAGTTGAAACATACTTATCAAAGTATTCTTATGTACATCTGTATCTATATCAAAAACCCTTGTAAACGTCTTTTTTTTTCATTTTTTGCTCTCCATACTTTGGGTGGCAGGCGCGAACGCAGACCCCACCAGTTTTATGAACCACTGTTCTACCAGATCAAACATACCCATTCCTGATCCTCGATGCATATTCTATCATTATATACAATCAGTTTTTTTTTTAAATAGTCAACCATATAGGGGCCTATTTGTGACCAGACACACACACACACAGATGTTCAGCTTTATATATATATATATATATATATATATATATATATATATATATATATATATATATATATATTAGAGAGATTATGTGTGAGAAAAATTCTAAACCCATATACTCAACGTATTATTGATCGGCACATTTAAAATTTAGTATATAGTGTAGTCACACATGTTTTAATTCGGAAAAATGGGTTGCTAAGGGGTCGAAATCGGTAAATTGGTACTTGAGGTTCATCGGAGTTTTCTGTTTTGAACTGTTTCATGAGTGCGCATTTGCTAATCGTTCAACTTCTGTTAAAAATAATTAGGTTTCAAAACACTTTTTTGTTCAAGCTGGCCTAATGGTTATCATACTTGACTTACTTTCTTGAGGTATTGGTTTCGATCTCAACATGAGTATTTTTTTTTTATTACTAGAAATGAATTGTTCAGAAGAAAACATAATACTTACATGCACATGTCTTAGTTTCTTCTGTTTTTACCTCTTTCTTTTAAATAATTCAACGTTACGTTCAATACCGGGAAAAGCCGGGTATATATATATATATATATATATATATATATATATATATATATATATATATATATATATATATATGTGTGTGTGTGTGTGTGTGTGTGTGTGTATATATATACAGTAAGTTATAAAATATATATGGCGATTAAGCTACACTGAATATTCCGCGTTTCATCCACTCTAGGACTTTTTAGGCTTATGCGTGTAATCTGAAGAGTTCTAGAGTAGATGAAACGCGGAATATTCAGTGTAGCTTAATCGCCATACATATTTTATAGCTTACTAACTAGCTCTACCTACGTATTGAGCACTTTTGAAGTAAATACTTAAAGTTTACGCATAAATTTATACTCTCGTATATAAATTTATGTGAGTAAATTATATAGTTATATATATATATATATATATATATATATATATATTGATTTTACGATCGCTGCTCTATTCCGCGCCTCATCGTGCATATAGGTAAACTCTAGCTAAATTTGCTACATCTACAAAAGCACAACTGTCCTCCTCCGATTTAAGAAAATTCCGTGCTTATGCCACAAAATAATACATTTCTAAACTGATTTAAAAGGTTAAAAATAACAAAAGCTATCTACATAACCTTAGCAGCGTACAATATTATTGCATTTGAAACTAGTAATAATATGTTTTAATGCTTAACGTAATGCAATTTATATTACGTGACGCTAAAACAGACAGACGGAATTTAGGTCGTTAACGTTTCTCTTTACCTCTGTCTACAAAAGCTGCTGTCGAGATTTTCCTTATTTCCCCATTTTCTTGTCCCCATTCGAACGAGGTTAAACGAATATTCCATACTTACAATACTTTTAGTTCCGTCGAAATCTGTGATTGATTTAATATCAACTGAGCTTCAATCTATGGTCCCCAAGAAACACTCCTCTAGCTAAAAACACTATCAATAATCCCCCACTCTTTATCGGTGCCTAAACCTAAACGTACATTCCATGAACAAAGCTTCTTTCTTAGAACTGCACGCCTGTAGAATTGTCTTCCGTTTTCCTGCTTTCCAGCTGACTACAATTTGATTGTTCCCAAGTCCAATGTAAACAAGTTCTTGATGAGCCGTTCCACTTAAGTTAACAAATTTACCGAATTTCCATTACTAACGATTTATATATTGTCCAATTCACTATTGTACACTCTATACCCTCATCCTCGAGTAGTATCTTGCCTTGATAAGTGGTTATGCTTATGTAAAAAAATATGCCATGCGCTTCTAAGAAAACTTCTTAAATGCACTTGTGATGTGTATTTGTCCCCCATTCCCATGCTTCCGTTTGAAAGACAAAGGATACCCCTTAGGGGCAGTAGCGCGTGTAATTGTTAGGCAACGGTTGCGCAATCTCATAAATCGGCACTTTTTGAGCCCAGTGGCAAGGAGAATACCAGGACGACTGAAAAAATGCCGAGATAAGCGGAGAGCACATACAGCACCTGAAAGTCCCAAATGGTCACCCATTTAGTACTGACCAGGTTCAACGTTGCTTAACTTCGGTGATCCAGCGTGATCATGCTGTATTTGCATTGAATTTTTAAAAGAATCGGATTGTTCCTTATTATTTATTAATCCATTTTTCTATTATAACTTTTATTCGTTAGTTTACTATTTACTCTAATTGATTATCTAGTCATATTTCACTCTACTTTAGAATCCTTATTATATATCACCTAGTCTATTATATAAGCAAATAATAATCGTCAGATCACAGAAGTTAAACAATGTTGAGCCTGGTTAGTACCACATCGATGCCCTTTTTCGGTATTCTAGGCGTTGTATGTTCTATCCGCTTATCTCGGCGTTGGTTTCCAGTCCTCCTGTACATACACTTCATTTACCTCTGGTTTTAAACAATGTCGAGGCAGGAGATGTATGGTTGGGGATTGCGCACATACCGACACAAAAATTTCAGGCGCAAGCGCCCTTACGTGGACATCCATAATCTGTCAAAGACTGAAGGAGCCTGAAAAAGTGTATAATAGAAGATCTAATCCGATATCGTGCCATTAATATCCAAAGTGTTAAAAAGCCCATGCTGGCTTAATTACAACTCCACTCCCTTGGCTATCCCTCCCATCCCATTTTACTGTATACCATCTGTTTAAGGTATATTATTATCACGCTACTACTATGCCTATCGCTAAACGTTGTATTCTTTCTCCTCGACTGATAAAAAGCAGTAGGCTTCGAAATGCTATACATAATGAGGTTTTATAACTCTTACTTGAACATGTATTTTTTTTTACAAAATTAATAGTTAACTCTGTGGACCAGTACATATTTTGTATTGTAAACATATTGCCTCTTTTGTCTTATATCCGTAGCGCATGTTAAACATTTTATTATCTTAAAAAGTTTCCATTTAAAGAATTTTCTATACTTTTTGATCCCTTCATATATATATATATATATATATATATATATATATATATATATATATATATACGGCATATTCTCGTTGACACACCGGATCCCGTCGGATCACCGAAATTAAGCAACATATAGACGGGATAGCGCATGATGGGTGACCATTGTGGAATTCTAGTCCGGTATGTGCTTTCCGCTTATCGCGGCATTGTTACTAATCGGCCTGAACCTCCCCCTGCCACTGGTATTCAACAATATCGACTCAGAAGATAGTGTGATTGGAGATTGCGTACTTTTGCTACAAAAATTTCCCGCTTAGGCATCCTTATAGTGGTCATCCATAGTCTGAAAGATGCCTTCTCACTCATTCACTCTCTCTCTCTCTCTCTCTCTCTCTCTCTCTGTATATATATATATATATATATAATTTTAGAAATATAATTATTTAGTGACATGTATTTCGTCGTCTACGACTCATCAGAGTGGCTGAATCTAGCGAGATTCGAAATCGGGACCCATGGTTGGAAGCCTAAACCCTTACCCCTCGTCCACCTCGCTGACGGATATATCGCGATTTACGTATATGTTATTTGTTTTTGTTTTGTTTTTTTGTGCACTACGTCTTCGATGAATTCAATTATTTACGAAAATGCTTTTTTTTACATAAAAGCGAGTTGGGAATAATTTTCTTTTAACCAATTCGGTAGCCCCCACATGGTGAGCGGCATATATATTATTTTTAAAATATAATTATTCACTGACACGTGTTTCGTCGTCTACGGCTCATCAGAGTGGCAGAGTGGTTAAAGGGAAAATTATTCCCAGCTCGCATTTAGGTAAAACTGCACATTCGTAAATGATTGAATTCATGTATTGCAAAAACAAAAACAAATATCATATATATATATATATATATATATATATATATATATATATATATATATATATGCAATTGTATAAATGTCACTTTTTTGTGTGTATGTGGGTTCCTTTCTTATGGGTTCCGAAACTGCTGAGACTATCTTTTGCAAAGTTCACTCAATGATATTCAGGTCTTGCAATGCTTTTAGATACGTTTTCTACAGAAATGTATCCAACAAACATCGAAAATCGAAATAATCAGATCTTAAAAATAGTTTGTTTTTTTTTTCTCTGAGCCGTGTATACCTCATCATTATCTTTCAATCTTTTTTTCTTATTTATGAGTTCAACTTACGATAAAAAGAAAAGGTACAATCTGAAATCGCCGCAAATCTTTTCTTCGATTGCTCATCTTAAAACTAAAGATCAATCAAAAGTGACTTGTCCAAGGTATGCATCATCAATCCGAAATATCGCCTGACGTGATATTGTAAACACACACAGACGGTATTTGAAAAATGATATTACCATTATTATAATTTTCTTATCGAATCAGCCAGCAATTTACAAATTGTCAATTATATTATTTCTTGGGTGCATAATAACCACTAGAGGATTGAATATATGATAATACATACGAAATCTGCATTAAATAAAATATCATGATTAAGCTTATTTTACGCTTGGAAATATCCGGGCGTTCTCTCTCTCTCTCTCTCTCTCTCTCTCTCTATATATATATATATATATATATATATATATATATATATATATATATATATATATATATATATATATATATATATAAAAGTAAACGTGTATGTGTGTACATTTGCCTACGCAATAACTTTGTCAGACTTAAGTCTACAGACTCAAAATTTGATATACAGGGTACTAAGAATTAGGACAATCTTTGTGGTCGGTTTTCTGCCAGAAATTTGACGGTTAAGGGAGCAAAGTTCAACGAATTGACTATTGAGAACTCTATCAAACTTCTCCGAGAATTTGGAGTCTAAACACTTGAAATTTTAGATATAGGTTCATTGGACATGGATCTAACTTATAACTTGATTTGAGCCCAAAACAATAAATGTTAAAAGGGCATAATAGGGTCAAAATTATAAAAATTGACCGCTTTTTTTTGTTTTGCTCAACATACACCTCTAAACACCCGGGCAAAGCCGGGCTGAAATGCTAGTGGGTATATATATATATATATATATATATATATATATATATATATATATATATGTATAAATATATATATATATACATACATATATGTATATATATATATATATTTATACATATATATGTATATATATATATTTATATATATATATATATAATGGTCTGAGTAATTCCAACAAAAGAGAGATGTATATTTAAATTAGAGAGGTCACCAATAATGTGTATGTATTATTTAACATTATTTTGAACATTATTCCGTGTTTTGATTTTTCATTAAAAAATATGTTTAGATCATTTTAATAATGTTTTTTAATCATTGAAATTGTTTCTAATCCGTTTCAGACGTGCTGTGAAGCGCCCTCTTCAGAGAGTATGTAAATATATTCTAAATATTTTACATTTTGAATACTTTCTGAAGAGGACACTTTACAGGACGTCTGAAAAACGTTACAAATGATTTCAATGATATAAAAACATTATAACAATGATCTAAACATATTTTTTTTACTGAAAAATCAAAGTACACAATCATAAAATAATGTTAAAAATACATGCACATTGTTGGTGACCTCTCGCAAACGTCTCTTGCGGGACAAAAAAGGGGACGCGAAAGTAATTGGAACTGCCGTTAACACATGCACAGTGCATTATTTATCTCTGTTAAAAAAAAGGTACGTCGGTCTTATTAATATCTAGTTAATATAAGTCCGTTGCTCCATTTCCAATTTAGGACGATATTTGAAAATAGTCTTCCCTCCCATATTAATGCGTGGATTTGTAATATAAAACACAAGGGAGTACGTATCATATTTGAATAATAATAATAATAATGAAAACATTTGAACCTTAGAAGTATATATATATATATATATATATATATATATATAGAGAGAGAGAGAGAGAGAGAGAGAGAGAGAGAGAGAGGGGAGAGAGAAAGAGAGAGAGAGAGGGAGAGAGAGAGGTGAAATTATCAATCAAATCAGCATAGGAGAAAAGATAACAAATAACATTTGGATATATGGTCGTTTCCGGAAGGATATCCTTTTATTCATTAGATGTTTACATAGAAAACGATCGAGAAAAAAATAAAATATTTCTGAATATCGCCTCATCATCAGAATGATTTGCTTATGTTACTTCCTATGAAAACGTTATTGATACTTTCCCACACTTCGAAATGCCTTTGTATAAAGAGGCCACTTTCTTCCCAAATAAATGTTTGTATACCCTTATTAAATAAATAATTCTTTCTATATTTACAAATATATAGTGTTTGAGAATTCATCTTCCACTCCTATTGTCTCCTATATAAGCTACATTGACATTTGTTGAGCTTTATATTATCCAGATACGTCTCCTCTTATAGAATTGAATTCACTACGCGTGTGTGTAATGTAAATGTATGGCCATCTTTTACATAAATGAATATAATTACACATATTTAATATGCATATATAACTATGCCTATATATTTATGTATATATATATATATATATATATATATATTTATATATATACACACACACACACATATATATATGAGTTTAAATGTATGTTTTTTTCCCTATATAAGCATGAAAATATAATTAATTAGGGTAATAATTCCAAACTTGATGTTCGCGCGCCCAGATATATATATATATATATACATGTGCGTTTTAAATTATTACGCATACATGTACATGTATTCTTATATGTATATATCTAAAGGAAAATATACAAAACCAACCATAGCGACACACACACATATATATGCATATGTATTTATATATATATATATATATATATATATATATATATATATATATATATATATATATATATATATGCACATAATATTACATAGATTAATGTCGGGACATTAATGTCTGAAATTAAATAAAGTAGAGGACATATGTAATCTAATTAAATAAATGAATCTTGATTTCCGACATTTTTCGTCAGATCTCTGTACGTATGTATATATATATATATACATATATATATATATATATATGTATATATATATATATATATGTGTGTGTGTGTGTACATTTTCATAGAATATTGTTTATTATCGACAATAGAAAGAAAAATACAGTTAACTATATAAAACAAAAGCGCGTCATGTAATTAAACAAATGAATCTAATATTGAAATTGCATTAATTTATTTGTACACAGAAGCTGCTCAAGTAACGATGAAATTAAACGTTTTCTTACTTAACAGTAAAAGCAAATTCCAATGGCAGTTTTTTCGAGTGGCTAGAAATTGCTTTGCTTATAAATGTTATTTGATTCTGATATCGATTTTATAAGACTTCCTGCTACATAAAATTTGATAATATTATTAAGTGTGAATGTGTGATTCATAGTTAATAATGAAGCCTTAAGTTTATTAAGTCGTTTATCTCGGGGGAAAAGCAAGATGACTGAGATATGTGCAATCGGGTTTGAATTATTCCTAAGTTTTCTATCCGCTAGTCTGCTTTCAATTACCTTTACTCGAACTCTTGTTACTCTACCACAGCTTAGTGGTTGCGTTTAATCTGCTTTTTTTAGACGTAACTGGGCGTGTAACATAACGCACGCGTATATGCAAAGCAAATGACATTACCGGTAGGGAAAAAATAAAGATTAAAGATGAGATCAAGTTAGAGACGGAAATAACATTCGAGATCACCTTAGAGACATAGATGACGTTCGGTATACATTCGAACAGGCGATCTCGTGAATGACGTCACAGCGATAATGAGAGAATGCAGAAATGTATGTGGTTGTAGAGAAGAAAATATGAGTTCTTTTCTAGTCTTGGTTTTCTTTGCGACGTATCAGTTTCTTGTAGGTCCCTGTGTAACGTTACAGATAGGGGGATGGCTACTAATATAACACCTTTTTTGCTGCTCGTCTTTTTTGGGGGGCGGGCGAGTTACGTCAGATGGGGGGGGGAAGGATGGCAGCACATCAACGATCATTAAACTACGATCCGTTGTTTGAGAAATGCGTCCTTGCTGTTAGTCGAAGACGAGATCAACCAACAGTGTTAATAAATGCACTTCATTCAAATGCGATGATTTATTCATTCTTTGAGCTGCTGCGAAACATTCATTGCATATTTCCTCAGTCACGGGAACACGGTTAACACGAAACAAAATCTGACAACGCAGTTAAGACTGTAATCGTCATGCCAATAAGGCACGTTATGAACTTGTCTATCTGATTGCGATCTTTAAAACATTTGACATTCTTTCATGAAGGAGGCATGCAAAACACCTACGGATGTGTACAATATTTAACATCTGCGTAGGCATGACGATATTTCTAACAATTATGTGTCGCATTGCAAATAGCTTCTTCGTCGTTACCACTTTAAACATAACTAAAGAAGAATGTTTACTTGTTCTATTTCTGTTGAAGGGTTTTCCTTGCAGGTTTGGAAGCATTTTTTCTTCTAAGGCTGGTTTACTATTAAACACTTGAAAAACACAAAAGTAATTTTCACTACTTACTATATCGTAATGTTAGAATATTTTCTCAGCTTTTCTTTTAAATGTAGCGTG
>NC_136490.1:42928129-43018129 GCF_053919585.1 Euprymna scolopes | reverse complement strand
TTTCCCCTGTAATTCAAAGGTTCATTTTTTTTTTGGGGGGGGGGGGTAGGGGGCTGAGATTTTTTTTCTGTTTTTATGCTGACGATGAATAAGCTTCGTTATTCATAGCGGAACCAAAAATCAGGTTGAAGTCAACCATTAAGAATTTCTTTAAAAAAAAAAATAATTCGCATTTCTCAAAATCTTTACAATTCAACATGAAACCGGAGAAAATATCATTCGAATTATTCCTCAATTTTGTTTACTTATTTGTTGGCTTTTTGTGTAGCATCGCCTCTCTGTCAAAGCAGAGGGGGAATAAACTGTTTATTTTGTCTTTGTTTGTTTATCAGTAGTATAGTTTCGATATACATACATACATACATGATGATTGCAACGTCTTGTCAGACGAGTGCCACTCCCTCAGACATTTAAAATCCATGAGCCCAAATACCTGAGGGAGTATCTATACAAAGATGATGTTACAGAGTCTTAGCTTTGTACAACAGCTAAGTCTCTCTCTCTCTTGGTTCAAAATGTTGAGATCCAGCAACAAGCAAGAGCAAGATAGCCAGCAACAAATTAAACTGCAGACCAGCTTAATGCGGGTACTGGTCTTCCGCTTTATGGTTTTTTAAATCAGAGATTTGCTTCTCCTAGAAAGATTGCCTTCACCACGGCTTACGGGAGCCCTCTCCACCCCAATACACATATACACACACGCAAATATACACGGTGCTAGTTGGCCGTTGACCCAGAAAAGAGTTCATTCGCCCTTTGGAAGGTCTTGTTTTTAATCCTCCAGGGAGACTAGCCGCCCTCCTCACCAAACAACTCTGGTGGGGGAACCAGTTTAGTCGCCGGTGACCCGACCATACATACATACATACATACATACATAACAACATATATAGTATGTTTATTATACAAACATTATTTATTACATATGTGCATACCTGTTTCAGTGGAACCTGAATTCAGAGAGACCAGCTCACTAAACCGAAAAAGAAGCATTATTAAAGCCAAGTCACACCAACAATAACTGTTTATACACAAAATGACTTTTAAAAACCTAGTGACTCATCTAACAATACTTTCGATCCAGCTGTATACAAAAAAACAACTAGTACAAAATCCAGCCCCTTGAACTTTAAGAGTGAGTGCCTTCAGCGTTATAAAATTGCCATAATCAAAAATCTTTTAAACCGTGCTAAGATGATTTCTTCTACGAAAAAAGCACTACTAATAGAAATTAAAAATATCAAACAGGTTCTTGTAAATAATTACTTTCCGAATTATATTGCTGATCAACAAATTAAACTATTGTTACAGTCCCCTAAAAACCTTAACAGCAATACTAGTCAATCTTCTAACACTAACCCTATAGACATATTTTATAAAAACCAAATGACACAAAATCTAAGAGTGGAAGAAAAAATAATTAAAAGCATCATACATAGGTATACAGCACCTCTAGAGAACAATTCTAAGATTAGATTTATTATATACTATAAGAAGTATCGAACCCAGAACCTCATCGTTAAAAATAACTCCTCGCCGGCAACAAAAATGTTGGAGCAAACCAATATTGTGTACAAATTTCAATGCCCCTTTGGAGAGTGTAACTCCGAAAATAAAAACGCATATATTGGACATACAAAAACAAGATTGTGCCGTCGATTAACGATGCATTAGAACAGTACTAGCTCAATATACCAGCATTTAACAAATCAACATAGCTGTCCCCCCTCTAATCTTAGAGAGGTCCTCGTGGACAACACAAGGATTTTGCAACGAGAAAGTAATTGTAAAAAATTAAAAATACTTGAAGCGCTATATATAAAAACCCAGCACCCATCTATAAATAGCATTAATTTTGAAAGTATCAATAATGTGCTGAAATGTTTAGCATAACCAGTATACGACTGGTTTTACTAACATTGCCTTTTATCATCCTAATTTTTAATCGAGTTTTTTTTTTATCACTCGTAAATGTATATTTTAATCGACTTTTCATTGACTCTTTTTATCATTCGTAACTATATATTTCACTTCTATTTTAAATATTTTATCTCCACCTGATGATGATTCAAGAAAGAATCGAAAGCGCTCGTGTGAACCATGGAACATTTGTAAATACCTTCCATTTTGAAGTTAAAAAAAATCTTACGAAAGATTGAAAAAATGAAAAAAGAATCATTAAGCAAGGTATCTCTGTTGTTTTTAATAATGTTTGCCTGAATGAAGGAATGCTGCCTAAATACACTAATATATATGTATATATATATGTGTATATATATATATATATATATATATATATATGTGAGAGTGAAATTGTCTGTGTCTGTGTGTGTACATTGCCCTACCAAACTACTTTCTCAATTTTCAGTTCATATACTCGAGATTGGCATAAGGGATATTGAGATTTGGGAAAATCTTTTTAATCGGTTTTTGACCAGAAATTTGGCTGTCAAGGGGTCAAAGTTCAACAATTTGTATTTTGAAAAGTCTAGCAAACTCTTGGCCAATGTTGGGTTTAAACACTTGAAATTTTATATGTAAGTTACTTGGACATGTATCAAACTTTCTAATTTGATTTACCCCCCCCCCAAAAAAAAGGTTAAGGAGTCAAATATGAATGTATCAGAAGGACAAGGATTTTTTTTTTCATATTTTAATTTTTAATCCAACTGAACATATCTCGGCTCAAACAAAAAAAGTATTGCTCGGAATAAAATCCACACATTTTGCCAACGCAAAAGAAGTGTATTTATGCTAGTAACGTAAAAATAAACTGTTTTATATCGCTTAGATTTTCATGGGCATTTCTCACGCAGAAAGTTGTCGAGATGGTTAAAAAAAAGTGCTACTCGGAAGGTAAGAGATCTGGAGACCACGGCGGACGAGGCAGAATTCTGTAGCCCAATTCATTTAACTTCTGCAGGGTCGGTTTAGCAAAGTGTGGTCAGGCTTAACGTTGAGGAGGATTGGGCCTTTTCTGTTGACTAACGCTGAGTGTTTTTCCTATAATTTCTGACATAGTTAATCTATTTATGGACAGTAGTTGTCTGCCATAATAGTTTTACCTGCATTCAAAAAGCTGTAATCGATGAGACCAGTCGCCGACCAGCAAACAGCCAGCATGACCTTTTATTGGTGATATTCTGGTTACTGGGGATGTTATGCACTGGGCTGGGCGTCGCCGGTTGTCGTAAATAACACATTTTCAGTACAAGTCACAACCCGGTCGAGAAACGGGTCGTTCTTGTTGCGTAAAAGAAAGGAAGATGATATATCATAACGGTGTTTTTTTTTTCTTTTTGGTTGTCGTTCAATTCATGAGGCACCAATTTGGCTTAAACTAATGCTCTTAATTGATTTTTGTCAACATCCGATAGCCGACCAGTAGGCTCATCATTTTCCAAACCATCGTCACTGTCACGAAATTTCTTAAACCAATATTGGGCCGTAGTGATTTCTGGTCCAAAGTTTTCATTTATATCGTGAGCTGTTTCAGCAGCTTTTGGGCCTAGCTTTTATTGAGATAAGAAAATTGTTCGAATTTGATTTGTTGCATCTTGTATTCAATGCGCTAAAAGGAATACATAATTATTTTAAAACGCCTGTAATTTAAACGACTAGATAGCGAGGATAACGCTCTTTAAAATGATATTCCAAGTAAAATGTATTATACCGAAAACATATTTGAAATACACTATTTGAAATCACAATTAAAAATTCTGCAGGACCTTGCTTGTCAACCTAATATATAAAGAAAGAAAAAATGCACAATTCAAACAGTCTTTATTTATGAAAAATAATGTCTTTTAAATGTTGTCTATTTTCGGCTTCGCATATTTGTGCTATTTCCAAAGATTATTTATGGCAGATTGCAGATTGGGGTCATTTCGGACAAGTTATTTCATGTATTGAACCTTTGTTTGCAAATCCTCAGGCTTACACTGTTGAACAACCTGTACTTTATAAAGAATGAGTTTTAAACTGTGCAGAATATTGTGTGGTGAGCTTCGACATATCCCAAGTTGTGTGGAATGTCGTCGAATTGATGTGTAAAGATGCTGCTCCACGCTCTCCCGCACTCTTTCGCTATTTTTACTTGTGAAGACGTTTCGAAGTCTGCCAGCTCGCGGAAGATCAAGTACAGCTCCTTGGTCTTCATATTGGTGCACAATGTTTCGAATTGTGCTGTCACTTGTGCAATATCTTACATGAAAATGCCATCGATAGGCTCTTTAAGTCCAAAGAATTGACACCTGATTTTAGTAAAACAATTTTACAACTTGCTTACTTGCTATACTTATCTATATTTCCAAATATTATTTGTAAAATATTTGAGAAAGAAAAATCATTAATATTAAAATGACAAAGATTTTAAACCCTTGAATGACTCTTTGGAGACCTTATATATATATATATATATATACATATATATATATATATATATATATATATATGTATGTATATCAAGCTGAACGTATGTTTGTGTGTCTGGTCACAAATAGGCTCCTATATGGTTGACTATTATAGAAAAGCGATCACATATAATGATTGAAGATGCATCGAGATACAGGAATGGGTATGTTTGATCTGGTATAATGATGATTCATTAAAATTGTGAGGTCTGCATACGCGCCTGGTCCACAAAGTATGGAAATAAAAAATGTAAAAAATTAAAAAAACCTTCACACGTGTTCTTGATATAGATGTACATACTAATACATTTATAATATGTTTCAACTTAAATAAGGATGGTATAATACAATTGTTGGGTCTGCGTTCGCGCCTGGCTTCCATAGAATGGAAATAGGCACAAACTTTAATAAAGACTTTTCATATCTATCTGCGTAAGTATACTTTTATAATTATGTTTTAGTTTTAAGAAATATGGTATAATAAAATTATGGGGTGTTCGTTCGCACCTGACCTTCATAGATTGAAATATGTCACAAAGTTTAACAGGTTTTTTTATATAGATCCACAGAATATTGTAATAAGTATTTCAGTGTGAACAGGTATGGTATAATAAATTATGGGTTTATCTATTTTATTTTTACTTTCATCATATTTTGCTTTGGTTTTGAGACCCCCAAATTTACTTTCATCATATGTTGCTTTGGTTTTGAGAACCCCAATCGTGACACCCTGCAATGATGATTCCTGAAAGGATCGCACACTAGTGTTTGTAGGTATTTAAACATTCATTAATACTTATTATAGTCAATAATTATATATATATATACATATATATACATATATATATATACATATATATATATACATTTATATATACATACATATATACATGTATATATATACATATATATATACATATATATATATATATATATATATATATATATATTGTTTGCTCTCATGGCATTTGTGGACTGCGACGTTGTCTGGATGTGGAAATACTTATTGTGTGTGTGTGTGTGTGTGTGTGTGTGTGTGTGTGTGTGTGTGTGTGTGTGTGTGTGTGTGCAGGTAAAAATCACTTATTTCTCATTTTTTCATATTTCATGGATTCATCTTAGGCGATTTTCAATTATTAAACACGATCTTTTTTTCAGTCAAAACTAGAAACTTGTTCAAAGAGAAATGTTAACTCTTTTTGGAGATTATTCAAACTACTGAACTCATCTTCAGTGTTATTTCTACAACGTTTCTACCAGTATGATCTCTGACCCTTCTCACTTGTATCCTGCCGAACTTGGATCTTTGGCGCAACGGATAAAGTAATACGCCAAATTCAGTTTTACGTGGCATTCTTCTTAAATATGAAAGGTCCATCTTTACCGTGAGCAATATCAACAATGAAATTCCAAATTTATTAAAGTTTCTATCGGGCCATAACTGACATAACCAGAGTATAATCGCTGTGTGAGTTAAATGAACCCTTGAAACTACGAAAAGATTACAGTTTGTTTAGATATATGTTAAAAAAGTTGAAAGTTATGTCAGCCTATCTTTTTTTTTGGGGGGGGGATAACACTCAAGATGAGGGCAATTATCCGAATGAGGCAAATAATTCTTAGATCGAATAAACATTTTAAAAAAATAACGGATTAATAATTAATCTACTAATTGCAGTACATACCTGGATCTTAATATTTTTTTTCTGCTGGAATTACGTTTAAACCATTGCTAAGTAACTTTATAAATGAGCAGAATATTTTTTTTAATATAAAATCATGTTTATCGCAAGTGAACTATTCACATATTACAGCAAATCTAAACTACCCATCTACATATAAACGTTACCTTGTCTGCGTGAGTGTGGTGGTGTGTGAAAGAGTCTCTATAAAACAACTCTGGTAATTTTTATGAACAAACTTGAAACTTGTTATATAGGGGATTCCAACATTTACAACAAGTTCAATTTTATTTTAGTCGAAAAAATATTCTAAAATGTAAAAGTTTTAAAATTAGAATCTTGAAGGTGTAATTCGAAGCAAAAGTGTATCCTTTATTCATGCGTAAATATACGTTAAAGTCGGTTAATTTGTAAAGTTTTGATTAACATTTTGTCGTAGTTCAGCTAGTAACAAATAAAGCTAGAGAGTTGAATGCTTTTGTTCTTATTCTAGCACCCATATAATTTACATTTGAAATCACTGTTATATATTAGGTACAATATAATAATTAATAGAGAATTGGTTCAATAATAATAAATACGAAATCTGCATGAATGAAGATATCAGATTTAAACGTATTTTACGACCAGGAAACGCCTTGAAGCCTGCTAGTAAGCAAATAGACGTATTTAAAAAGCGTCATAAATGTCTTAATGGATTTTTTTCATGAGAGTAAAGTCTTTAAATTCATTTAGGATTTCATTGTCAGCCTCTCTAACTCTATTTGATGCGCAACTTAATAAGACTCTTCACGTTTTAAGAGATTTTATTCTTATTAAAGGACTTTCCGCGAACACTGGAGAGCCGGCGCTCAGCAAAGTGTCGCCTCCTTTCAAAGAAATATAATAAAAGAAAAAAGATTAAACAAATATGCTGAGATATAGATTGAATAATTTTGCGGTAACTTGCATTTTTGTTATTATTGTATATTTATTTTTTTCATAAACATCGATTGTTTGAAAAGAGGAGGCGTAAGGTTGTTGAAGTCTTCGCGCCATCGACGAGCGTTAAGAAACATTCGTCTCTAATGTGGCACACGTGAGTTGCCATCTCTTGGGAATAATTAGTGATTTTCTTTAATAAAATACACGCTCAAAAGATAAAGCGTTTTAATAAATATAAATAAATAAACAAAATATGAAGATATTAACTCTTTTTGCACACCACAGAGAAGTAGACGTGAAATAGGCTAGAATTGGCCACAAAAGAAAACGATTTTATTATATTTTATGCAGAGCAAATCGAAAAAACGCTAGACAGTACGTCATAAATGTTAAATAGTTTTTTGCATGATTTTAAGGTGTAGAGATTGAAAACTATCCATTATTTGGAGTTCCTCTTGGTTTGGCAGTTCATTATATAAAAAACTGACACCGAGAAGAGTTTGCAATTAATGAAAATCTGTTTGGAAATTATTGTGAAAGATTGGATGAACGACTAATTTCACGTATATTTATTTGAGTCTCACTAAGAACGCTGATGACCCAAACATAATAAACCACTTGTCAGATAATATCGGATATGTTATTTTCGAAATACAGCATCCTTTAATGTTTAGAGTTTGTGAAAGTTGGACCTCTAGATAAGGTCATATACGTGCGAGCCGGGTGGAGACATACGCCAAAATGTACAAATGGAATATATATATATATATATATATATGTATATGTGTGTGGGTGTATGTATATATATATATATATATATATATATCACGTATATATATTATGTATATATATATATATATATATATATATATATATATATATATATATATATATATATATATAAGGGTTACTCTGGATAATCTTAAAAATATTTTTTAAAAAATAAGAAAGTTGCGAATATGTTTTTAATATTTAGCTTCTTTTGGAACACCCTATGTATACATATATAAGTACACACACACACACACACACACACACACATATATATATTTATATATATATATATATATACATATATATATATATATAGTAAGTTATAAAATATATATGGCGATTAAGCTACATCGAATATTCCGCGTTTAATCCACTCTAGGATTCTTGTGTAGCTTAATTGCCATATATATTTTATAACTCACTAAATAGCTCGAGCTACATATTGAGCACTGTTGAAGTTTACTCAAAAATGTATACTTTCGTATATTAATTTTGTGTGAGCAAATGAAGTAGTCATATATATATATATATATACAGCTATTAAGTGCGACTAGACTGGCAACTATTTCAAGCCAAGATTGAAACTCGACCGCCTAAACGACAGTCGGAGCTTCTAACTTATTTAGCTGCTGCTAGCATGGAGGTGTAAAACGATGATGATCAGAGATTGTCCAAACGATTAAGCTTCATTTTTTACACAAAAATCATTGCATTATACATTAGTGACAGTTTGTAATTTTTTTCATTTATCATAATGCTCAACCCAAGATAGGGAGCACTTATAGTCACCCACAGACAGATTAGTTCGCTGTGTCACAGATGTTCGGATCGGCTGGACTAGCGCAACCACCTAAAGCCAGGAATATATATCTATCTATCTATCTATCTATACTCCTATAAATTCGTTTTTCTTTTGTGTGTATTGATATTCATATTAAAAACCTTCTTTTCTATTAATTAAAAAAAAATACAATTTTCTTATATATGGGCTGTGGAATTGAATTCACTAGCAAAAGATCTAGCTAATTTACATATTCTTTTAAACATTCATTTTAATTAATTCCCTATTACTTGCTTCGGTTTTCTAATGGGATAATCATCTTTAGTTAACTATTATGTGTAATTATATTCATGCAGATATTCTACATGATTTATACTTCCATAATATTTGCGTAAAACGTCTACAGTAAACACAAAATTGTTTCCATATATATTTATTTATGCGTATATATTTTTGTTTAACAAAATTTGCCTACCAAACTCCTCCTAGACTTTTTGGTCTACATACATGGAACTTCATATATAAGATATTTGAATACATGCAAAACTTTATATTTGCGTTTTAGCTCGGAAAAATCGGTGCAAAAGTCTGAAAATTATTTAAAAAAATGAAATTTGGCAGGTGAAGGTCGAACGCCGGCATTATGAATAAATAACGTTGTAGCTAGTGGTTCATGTTTTAATTTTTAGCCTTGCAGCAAACATGTTTTCATAGCGCAGTCATTGACGACAGAGGCAAAATAAATCGTGAGCTGAACGTTTTGGTTTTGATTGTCGGTAGTAGCGCATGAGTATTTTTTTTTAAATACTTTTTAAATCATTACTATATATTGCATGCAATCTATCTATCTATCTATAAAAGTGAAAATGTATGTCTGTCTTTTCTCTATGGTAATTAAGGAAGACTATTATACAGAAAGTCATTACTTTACATATTCACACTGTTTAATATATACATATGCATATAACCTAATGAACAGTGCATTGGGCCCGAGTAAAGCCGGGCGGAACTGCTAATATATATATATATATATATATATATATATATATATATATATATATATATATATATATAAGAATTGTTACGTGTATTTCATCATTTATCCATACAATCATTGTTTTAAAACATATGTTGATTTTCATAAACAGTAATTATTCAAAATTACACAGATAATATAAGAATAGAAATAAATATAATTATTTTTAAAAAAGTCCATGAATTTTATTTTTATCAGACGCTAGCATTGATTTAAAAATATGTGCCAGATTCATCACGTTTCTCTTAGTCGGTTTTATAGGCCTTTATAGATAATATAAACACACCTCACGCCACGCGGGAAACGCCGGGTACCCCCGCTAGTCTTTTATTTTCTTAAAATGCCGTTGAAACGTATAAACCGATAAAGGAATATAGTTTTCTGTCTTTGTAGGAGGTAAATATATATTTTTTTAAATATGAAAACTTTTCAAGTGTTTTTTTTTTTTGCAAAAGAACAAAAACATATTCATTTTGTTTTATAGTGTAAAAACGATTCTAATGTTTACCTATTTTAGTTTTACATTCACCAGCACTTAAGCCGAACTTTTTTAAACATTTTTAACGCAAATCAATTTTTAAAACATTATTTTCTGTTTTAGGAGTGTAGAAAGAAAGCTGTATAAATCTATGAAAAAATAATATAAGAAAGACAATCCCGTAAATTATCGATGATAAAAAGCTCTTATGAATTTGTTTTTATTAAGACCTAATCCGAAAACCGCGTAAACCGGAACCGGATAGACGGTTCCAAAATCCAAACATGACAATTTGAGTTTTATAATAATAATAATAATAATAATAATAATAATAATAATAATATATATATATATATATAGCGCTCTAACACCTTGTTTATAAACAAAGAGCTAGCGCCGCATTTTTCAGGCAATTAAGTAGCGAGTGAGATTACTTATGACAGTGCTCTATCCAAAGAGAGGGGAGGCGTACAATATTTGTACTCATCGACATACATTCCTGTTTCGTTGCATCACAACTCATCAGTGCCGCTAGACTAGTACCTCTCCCAAGTCGAAGATTAACCTAGAACCATCGCGTTGACAGTCAGCAGTTCTACCGATCGACCCACAGGAACGGCGCCCACAAATTATCTGGCAAAATGTCTATTTAAGCAAACATTTGTCCACCACATTTACAGTGCTCTAACCGCTTGTTTATAACAAATAGCGAGCGTCGCATTATGAATCAATTAAGTAGCGGGTGAGATTACTTACGACAATGCTCTACCCAAAGAGTTTTTTTTTAAATATTTGTAGTCATCGATATACAGTCCTGTTTCGTTAAAGTTAACGCCTTACACAACCTAACATATTAAGTGCATTAGGGAAGTTTTATAACGACACAATTCAGAAGGTCAAATATATAAAATAATTAATATTTTTTTTAGTATGACAATTGCTTAAAATGAATGTTTCTGTTTATCATGCTTCTTCACTTTTAAATTTTAAACTTTAATTACAGCTATTAGATATAAAAAATAATTTCATGGAAACAACAGTATGTTCTCTACAGTGTAATGTACACTACAAGTTAATATAGAATAAATCACTGCGAGAGGGATGTAAAGCTTCTTTCGGTGCATCGTGTTGCCCCTCCCCCTGAACTAGAGCAAGAAATCGATCATTCTGATTAAAAAATACGTGATTTTACCTATTTAAAAGTCAATAAAAATATGGGAAGGTTATACATTCGTTGTTAATCATCCAAGCCCGGTCAGGATCGGTCCATTGCTTTATATATATATATATATATATATATATATATATATATATATATATATATATATATATATATATACTAGCAAAAGTACCCGTCATTGACTGGGTTCAAAAACACCCTACAGAAAATGGACTCTGATTTATTAAAGTATGATAGGTTATGAAAAAGAAGGGTTGTAAAAGATAGCTTCGAATTCGCGGGTATCAAAACCAAAGCAAAATATGATGAAAGTAAAAATAAAATAAGTAAATCCCATAATTTATTAAACCATGCCTGTTCACACTGAAACACTTATCACAATATTCTGTCGATCTATATTAAAAAAAAAAAAACTTGTTAAACTTTGTGACATATTTCCATTCTATGGAGGTCAGGTGCGAACGAACACCCCATAATTTTATTATGCCATATTTCTTCAAACTGAAACATAGTTATCAAGGTATACTTACGCAGATAGATGTAAAAAGTCTGTATTAAAGTGTGTGCCTATTTCGATTCTATGGAGGCCAGGCGCGAACGCAGACCCCGCAATTGTATTATACCACCCCTATTTAAGTTAAAACATTCTTATCAAAATATTCTTATGTACATCTATATCAAAAACACTTGTAAACGTTTTTTTTTTTTATTTTTAAATTTTTTATTTCCATTCTTTGTGGACAAGGCGCAAACGCAGACCCCAAAATTTTAATGAACCACCGTTCTGTCAGATCAAACATACCCATTCCGGTATCTCGATACATCTTCTATCATTATATGCAATCAGTTTTTTTTTTTTTTAAATAGTCAACCATATAGGAGCTTATTTGTGACCACACACACGCGGACATTCAGCTATATATATATATATATATATATATATATATATATATATATATATATATATATATATGTGTGTGTGTGTGTGTGTGTGTGTGTGTGTGTGCGTGTGTGTGTGTGTGTGTGTTTTAGACTTCATTTTGTCACCTCCTATTCTTATTTTTAGACACCATCTTTTAAGTTACTACGCTATTTTATCCCAATTCAATTATCTCTAATTTTTAAAAACTCCCTTCGTAATCTCGTTTCATTTTATTTACTTAATCTATCACAGAAATATTTCCGGAACAATCTTTTAAATCTCTGCGATATTTTAACTTTTAGACGTAATCCACTACGCTAGTATACTCTAATTTATTTTCTCTCATCAACTTTATATATGTATATAGACATCAAATTCACATAAGGAACACACGCTGGTCTCCCCCATCATTATATGTAGCCCCAAATCATCCGACTCTCTCGTCAATAAACATTCCTCTTGAAAAGACCCGCATAAATCAGGCGAAACGTTGAGTATTCAGGTCCTTCCACCTCCATATTATTTCATATATATATATATATATATATATATATATATATATATATTTGTGTGTGTGTGTGCGTGTGTGTGGGTGTGTGTGGGTGGGTGTGTGAATGCGAGAGGTATGCTTGTTTAAGTATAGTAAGTCTTTTAGCATATTCTGATCATACTTTACATAACTGCATTAGTTCAATAAGTAATTTTATTCACGAATTAGCTGATATACATATATATATATATATAAATATATAACAATTATATATATATATATATTTATATATATATATATATAAATATATATATATATATATATATAATTGTTTTTTTACTATAATAATTAAATACCTAGAGACACTAGTGTTTCAGCCTTTCGGGAATCTTCAGTGCAGGGTGTCACGATTAATACGAGTCAAACGATTCGAACCCCTAATCACGAGACATCCATTCGGCTACCATTAACCGCGTGAAGTAACGTTAAATTTAAACATTTTAATTTTAAATGTTCATTTACGTCAGTCAGAGAGGGATCTAATCATTATACGATGATCTATGCATAATCGTTATACGATGATCTATGCATATGTATACATATATATATATGTATATATATATATATATATATATATATATATATGGCCGCAAAATCAAGTTGTTGTTGTTTTTTAAAACGAAATTACATTTATTAAAATCCCTTATTTCTGAGTAACTTTTTTTTTCCAGAAAGATAAAACCCTGAATTTTATCATATAGATAAGAGAATAATGTAAAACTTTTTCTACTATTTTTAATTAAATTTTAAATGTTAAATTTTCCCAAAAAGTTAACAATTGACAATTTTTGTCTCACACAAAAAACGTACATAAATATTTAAAAAAAAAAAGGTTTTTGAAATACTTAATTTATTTATTTATTGTCTAACTAAGATTTAGGATGATTTTCTAAGAGAATATGCAAAAATATTATAATATAAGTACCTGGATTTCAAATAATTCCACTTATTCATATATGTAAATAGTTATTTCGCGTCGATCTAGAGTCTAGATCGACACTGTTTACGTTTGCGTTTGATAAGAAGCAAACTATGGAAGATCAAACAGGCCAAAAAACCTTATTTTTCAATGACGAAAATTTCAATGTATTATTAAGCTGAGACTGGCCAGTACCAGATGGGTGACCATTTGTATGAGTTTGGTTTTTAATGTGTATGTGTGTGGGGGCCAGGCTCCCCAAAATGGGGGGGGGGCAATTTGAAGCAGAATAAAAAAAAATTATTTCAGCGCGTTTGGTCCACCGTAGTCGAAAGGTGGCAAATGTTTTCAAACGGGATCGAAAAAAATGATGCTATTTTTAACACAAAGGGCACAATATTTATCGAATTTTTTTTTGGTATCGATTCTTCAAAGCATGCCCTGTTTAATAATGGGCATGCATTATTCGGCTCGCTAAAAAAAAATTGTTAATTTATTTATCAAAGATTTTAAAATGGCTTTTTTTCGTATAAATATTAATTTTTTTGTTTTGTTTTGCTTAACTTAAATTAATTATTTTACTTAACATATTCACCGAATTTCACACTTCAAAACTCAAAAGCGGGATAATTAAACACAATCGAAGTTCTGATATTCAGACGTACAAAATAAGGTATGCAAAAAATTTTTTTTGTTGTTTTTTAATCTATAATTCTGTCCCTTACAACAACACAATATGTTTTGTTCAGTTTCAGATGATTATTTTAAGCATATTTGTTCCCACTTCAAAACAAGGGGGGGTTGTAAGCAAAAAAATATATATATATAAATATCGTTTATGAAAAATAAGTACACCGTTATAAAGGTCATTCTTCTCTTAATAATCGCTGAAAATTTCGTATTGATCGGATAATTACCTGATTTTTGGTAGATTTTTAAAAAGACAGTCCGTCAAAAAGTACTGACCTGCCCCCCCTTACTTTTGGCGGTGCCTAATATATATATATATATATATACGATGATCTATGCATATATATATATATATATATATATATATATATATATATATATACAGCGAGTTCATGAAGACAATTACTTATATATATATATATATATATATATTATTATAATGTATACACTATATATACACATTATGTACACACGCACACACACACACACACACACACACACATATATATATATATATATATATATATATATATATATATATATATATATATGTACATTCATTGTTTCACGTATGCCTAGATGTATAACAAGTCACGTATTTCCCGAGTTGTTGTCCGCCAACAACCTAGGTGATAAGGCAGGAATAGTTGAGATCTGATCGTTCGTCACTGGGGTCGGGCTTGTGAGCTCGCACGTGTCATGTCCCCCCACGCTGATAACACGCAACTGTGCGTGCTTGAATTCTTGCGCACGTGCCGCGAACCCGGGCGCTGGTTGGGAGGCTACAGAGAAGCGACTCGAACCGGGAACAATGGACAAACGGAGCGGTCCTACGGTCCCGTGTATTCGAATGGAGACGGGAGGCGGATAGTGATGCGATATCACTCTAGATGTGAACATGCGTTTGGAGGTTGTAGAGGAGGAGGGAAGAAGAGACCGGTTTTAGATATCTGAGAGTTAACTTTAGCTGCGTTGTGTAGACATTGAACGATGGAGGAGGGGCAAAGTCGCTTTACGTGCTTGAAGGCTATAGTGTATAGATGTGTCAGCGAGTATGTACCTTTTTTGTGTATGTGTGTGCATTTTTGAAATGACATGTAAATTGTACATAAGTGTTTATATGTATGGTAAAAAAAAACACGGTTAAAACAGGTAGGGAGATAAAGAAAGAAAGAACGACAGAAAGAAAGAAACAGAAATAGACAGCGAACGAAAAAAAAAAACGAAATATTGTAGATAAATGTATGTAACGTGGCCATTACTTTTTAAGTATGTCATTACATTTCACACTTCTCGGACCCACACGCTGTCCCGCACCGTTGCAAAAGAATAAATAAATACAGAAAAAAAAACGAAAGGAACAGAATTCGTCTTGGAATGTTTTTTTTATTTTTTAAGTGCAAATGAAATGCATTTATCCGTGATTCTTTAAAAACAGCATATTTCATTATTTCTCCAAAATCTTTTCGCACACACGTGCGCTTTTATTAACTCTCTTTCGCCACACTGGCACCAGCCAACACTTCTCGCCATTAACTTTCCCCATGTCAATCTTGTCCGGTCCAATTTTGTTTCTTTCCCGACCACGTTGAGTGGTTTTCTCCCTTTTTCTTGTGACGCAAGCACACGCAAACTCGGTAATTTGCATACGTGCTTTAAGGGCTGTAGCGAATATCTTCCTAGCTAGCTATCGGTCGACTGTTGCTGTTGACTATCTCGCACGTGTCCATATGCGCTGTGTTACACGGAGACCGAAACAAACAAAGATGGTATATGGACACAGTAATGAAAATGAAACAGAATGATTTTACGTGGATATATGCAGAGAGTATTTTCCACTGTGCGTCTATGCATGTTTATGTGTGTGATATACGTACAAAGAAAGGGCAGCTGCACAAGGATATGTGTAGAATAAAATGATGAAAAATAGCAAACAGGTGCGTGCATGAGAGCATATAGAATATTTAATGTGTTGTTTGGTATTTCAGAATATTCATCAAACATTTACCAAATCTGCGTATCCGATATATATATATATATATATATATATATATATATATATATTTATTTATTTATTTATTTATATGTATATATATAAATATATAGTAAGTTATAAAATATGTATGGCGATTAAGCTACACAGAATATCCCGCGTTTCATCCACTCTAGGTCTCTTCAGGCTTATGCGCATAAGCCTGAAGAGTCCTGGAGTGGATAAAACGCGGAATATTCACTGTAGCTTAATCGCCATAAGCCTGAAGAGTCTTAGAGTGGATGAAACGCGGAATATTCTGTGTAGCTTAATCGCCATATATATTTTATAACTTACTAACTAGCTCTACTTACGTAATGAGCACTTTTAAAGTAAATACTTAAAGTTTAGGCAAAAATTTATACTTTCGTATATTAATTTTATGTGAGTAAATGAAGTAGTTATATATATATATATATATATATATATATATATATATATATATATATATATATATATATATATATAATTATTTACTATGATAATTATTAAATACCTACAGACACTTGTGTTTAATCCTTTCGGAAATCATCAGTGCAGGGTGTCACGATTAACACCCGGCAACAAAGCCATTTCTGACTCCATTAGCAAGGACTAAATCCAGCCGGCAATCCTCAACCACACAAAATATTTTCGAAATTGAAACATTTATTTTTAAATGTTTTTTAACGTCTGTAAGAGTGATCTAATCATTATATGATGATCTGCGCATCCGAGTTAAATTGACCGACTTTATTTCAACTGTAATGTTCTTAACAATAAGAAACGAGTTTCTTTAAAAGGTCTAGCATAATTATTTACTATAATAATTACTAAATAACTAGTGTGTCATCATTTCGGAAATCATCAGTGTAGGGGGTCACGATTAACACCGATTGAGGGATTCGAACCCGGCAATGAAGCCATCTCTGACTCCATTAGCAAAGACCAAATAACTATATATATATATATATATATATATATATATATATATATATATATATAATTTTCAGAATGTGAGATATTATATATAATAATTCCACAGCCAAACAACGTCGCAGCCCACAATAAACATGACAGTCAACGATCCGTTCCGCCTTCATTTGGGCTACAGTTAGACAACTGTATATATATATATATACATATATATATATATATATATATATATATCTGTGTGTGTGTGTGTGTATGTGTGTGTGTGCGCGCGCGCATGTATATGCGATGTGTTTGTACGGGTGTTTGTTTATTGCTTCGCCCTTTCTTCTGCAGTTGTCTATTTTCTCCTCTGTTTAACTGAGACGAAAAAAATGTCCATGAATAAAAGATACAACGGAGACGTTCGCTGAGTTCATTCGAAGTTCACATGGGGAGAATGAATATCGAAAACACAGATGAAATAACTAAATAATTATCTCTTTCTTAACTTAGTTTTGTTAACTTGAGATTTTTTTTTATTATTACATTTTCACCCCAAACAAGGCACATTGTCACTTTAGTGTAGGGGGCTACTATCAGGGGCAACAACTACTGGGATACTATGTAGGGATTTTGGCAGCAAGATGTCGGTTCACGTTGCACTTGAACTTCTGCACGTCAGTACAGTTGGGGAAACAGGGGCCTGGTATGGAATTCCAAAGTCTAGCGGTTTTGGGGAAGAAACTACTATAGTAGAGATATCTTTTACATCTAGGGATCTCTACAGTGTGGGGTGGGATTTTGCAGCCTGTCGGGTCTGTCGAGGGTGTTCACGTCGTGGGGGCACAAGTGCTTGCAGATCGTTAGAGCATTCACCATTAAAATACTGGTAGAACAGGCAGAGGGATGCAACATTTCGTCGATGGGACAGAGGCTGAAGGTTAGATGCCAGTTCAGGGTCTATCAGATTTGCGACTCTCTTTTGAAACTTGTCAAGGAGCGAGAGACTAGTAGCCGACGCACCAGCCCAAATATGACAGCAATACTCCATAAATAGGCGAATGGTGGCCTTATAGAGGTACAGGATACTTTCGGTCTTAGTAGTTTTCTAGCACGGTAGAGAGAGCCCACCTTTCTTGCAGCGGCCCTGGCAATGCCCTCGATGTAGTTGTTCCAACTCATGTTTCCTGTGAACGTTAGGTCAAGGAGCTTGAAAGACGTACTCTCAGATAAAGAGTCGTTGGCCATTGCCATAGGTGGTAGAGAAGGTTTCTTGTAATTATTGAATGAAACTAGTTTTGTCTTGGCGGCATTGAACGTGACCATCCATTTTTGTCCCCATTCCACTACAGATTGGAGGACATCCTCCAGTGTTTCTGCCATTTCTTTAGATATGTGTTCATTTGTTTTCCTGTCGTGTCTGTTATAGAGTGTTGTGTCATCAGCATATATACCAATCTCAGAGGAAGTTTTGTCGGGGAGGTCATTTATGAATATCAGAAACAGTAGGGGTCCAAGGATAGAACCCTGGGCCACTCCCGCATTTATATCATATTGTTTAGATGTACGGCCGTTGAGGACAACCTGGAGTTTTCTCTTATCTAAGAAGGATTTACTTATGTTAAGTATTCTACCAGTGATACCGTATGATCTAATTTTCCTGAGGAGACCCTCATGCCATACCCTGTCAAAAGCCTTAGATATATCTAGAGCTACAGCTCTGCCCTCCCCCGCTTTGTCCAGTGAATGGTATATACGTTCAGAGATTACAGTTAGGATGTCTGCTGTGGAACGGGCTTGTCTAAATCCATATTGTTGGTCAGTCAGAAATTTAGCATCTGTAAGGTGGTGGTCTAGAGCATGGTTAATTAAGGTCTCAAATATTTTAGCAAAACGTGGGAGGAGGCTAATGGGGCGATAATTTAATGGGTCAGTTCTTTCGCCAGAATTCTTAAATACTGGTACCACAGAAGCAGTTTTCCAACAGCCCGGAATTCAAGATTCATTAAGGCATTTGTTGTAGAGTTTGGAGAGAACTGGAGCTACTTCTGTTGAGCACTTTTTTAATAGCACAGCTGGGATGAGATCGGGTCCACATGCTTTTCAAGTGATAGGTTTTTTTATGACAGCATGCACCTGAGCAGGGGTAATTTTCAGATTGTCTAGCGTGGCGTCTTTCCGAATAGGAAATTCGGGTAGGGGGTGGTTGGAAGGGTCCAGTGTGGAGTTTGAGGCAAACCGACTGGCAAGCATGTTAGCCTTCTCGGTTGCTGAGCAAACAACCTCGTGATTGTTGGTTAGTGGGGGAATTGTTAGTTGCCCATTATTTACTACACTGTTGTAGATTTTCCAGAAGTCACGAGTTCCTACTTTTTGAATCTGCGGTATGCATGCTGCCTTTGAGCAATGGCAGTTGCGCAAGTCGAAGTAAACCATTGGGGAGAATGGGGCTTGCTATAAAATTTCCGCATAATATCCGGGTTACACTGTATATTTTAATTACAGAGAGGATTTTGAATGTATTAGCAAAACCATGGCAGAAGGAAGATGTGACACAAGGTTGGAATCCGGGATTTTAAAGGGCAACGTCCTAGGGTGAGAGAACTATGGTCTACTAAAATTCCTCGCCAGCCCCATAGGCATTTCTAGTTTGGGGTTGCTCAGAAGATTAGCAGCATATGGTAAGAATGCTATAAAATATAAGAAAGAAAAGCCTGATAACGTGGATCCGAAAGACGTGAACTGGGAACAAGGGCATAGCCGCGCGAATGATTCCCTCTTTTTCCTCCCTGAACTCTTTTTCACAGAAGAGATGTCTAAAGATTGGCTTCGCTCTATCGTTTGTTTCATGGTAAGTACTTCTTTGAACTTCAATCTAAGGTTCCTGTGTCAATCATTCCAAAGGAGCACTTATCTAACTACAATCACCCTCAACAATTTCATCAACTTTCTACTTGTGTCTAAATCTAAACGCACGTACAAAGTTTCATTTTTAGAACAGCCCGTATGTGGGACTCTGTTCCACTAGCCTGCTTTATAGCGGATTATAACATGATCGTCTTCAAGTTCAATGCAAACAACTACTTGTTGAGCCGTTCTATAAAATAGTCAATTTATACCTAATTTTTATCAATAACGATCACTACACTATGCGCATTGTACACACATTAACTCTTTTCCTCGAGTTGCCTTGGGGCCTTGATCAATGGTGATTCCTTTATAGAAAGAAAAAAAACTAAGCCATCAGAAAACAAGCAATCTCCACAATGGGCTAGACTCTGGTGGCTTGGAGTCCGAGGGAAATCCGGAAAATCATGGGTGGAATTTTTTTTTGACACATTATTAGTGTCCTATGTAGACGGATGTGATGATTCCACTAGTACACATCGCAGTATGATAGGAACAAACACATACCTATAAGAAGTGAGAGGAGGATAAAGTGGTTTTTTTTTTCTATAATTTTTTGGGGGGATCTTAAAACAAATTGTAAAAGCAAGACGACGATTGAATAACGAAATCGACGTTTTTTTTTTCTTCTTTATCTAAACGCTATTCGTAATCTTATACCCCATTTGTGAGCGTGCTGTCCAAAATCTGTTCGTTTCCCACGACAAATATTCGTCTCTATTTCAACAATAAACACGCATTGTTTATGCGGAAGCAGGTAAGCTAAGACTAATTCGCACGAAAAGTGAGCCTTTTCCCGTTTTTTTGTGAATCAATTCCCTTTGTATTGCAACCTCGTAAACCATCGCCAATATTTGTACCTCCATTGTTATCACAACACATTGTAGACACTTTAATTGTTAAGTAAGATAAACACTTGCGTTTTTTGTATATTTAAAGACTCGGGGGAGCGAAATACCGATTCGCTTTGTTCTTTTTGTTGTTTTAATTTTTTTTACGAAACTTTCGTTGGATATCGATACACTATAAATAACGCATTTTAAACGGACTTCTGTGTATGAAAAAGAGAATCTAATTCCATTCATGAAAAAAAAAACGGATTTAAACTCTGATCTCGATTTAAATGTTTAGCAGAGATTGTCTCTCCAGGATAGACTTCCGCAGTTACTTTAGACGCTGCAAATTTGCTAACACACAAACTTAAAGCGCAGAACTCAATTTTTTCTTACCTTTGCTTGACTTAGAACGAAAAAGAAAGTCGGAAGATTTAGTAGAGATGCCAACAGACCAAAGAAAAAGTCAGAAATTCAAATACAGAATGAATAAATGTTGCTTCAGCCAACAAAAGTTATATATATATATATATATATATATATATAATATAAAACTGATTGTGTGTGTGTCTGGTCACGAATAAGCTCCTATATGGTTGACTATTTTAAAAACCTGATTACATATAATCATAGAAGATGTCTCGAGACACAGGAATGGGAATGTTTGATCTGGCAGAACAGTGGTTCATTAAAATTGTGGTGTCTGCGTTCGCGCCTGGTCCACAAAGTATGAAAATATAAAATAAAAAAATGTTTACTAGTGTTTTTGATATAGATGTACATAAGAATACTTTGATAAGTATGTTTTATCTTAAATAGGGATGGTATAATAAAATTGTGGGGTCTGCGTTCGCGCCTGGTCTCCATAGAATGGAAATAGGCGCATACTTTAATGAAGACTTTTCATATCTATCTCCGTAAGTATTCTTTGCTAATTATGTTTCAGTTTGAAGAAATATGGTATATAAAATTATGGGGTCTTCGTTCGCACCTGACCTCCATAGAATCGAAATATGTCACAAACAAGGTTTTTTTTAATATAGATCCACAGAATATTGTGATAAGTGTTTCTGTGTGAACAGGTATGGTATAATAAATTATGAGGTTTATCTATTTTATTTTAACTGTCACCATATTTTGCTTTGGTTTTGATAACCCCAAATTCGGAGCTATCTCTTTACAACCCTTCCTTTTCATAAGCTATCATACTTTAATAAATCAGAGTCCATTTTCTGTAGGCTGTTTTTGAAACCAGGCAACGACGGATACTTTTGCTAGTATATATATATATATATATATATATATATATATATATATATATATATATATATATGCGCGCGCGTGTGCGTGTGTGTGTGTGTGTGTGTGTGTGTGTGTGTGTGTGTGTGAGGATAATATCTATAATAGTAGAAGCACGAGGAACAATTCCGAAAAGCTTTGGAAAAAAGAAATGAAGAAATTGATATCAGAGGAATGGCCACAAAGAAACAACGAATAAAAATAAGGAAAACAGCTGGAATATTAAGGAAACCTCCTAAATGCGGAGACTAATAGACATCGACTACGTGTGTGGGCTAGACAAATTGCTCCAGAGATAACAAGACTGATAGCCATTAGTCGCGTGCTCTCGTGTAATGAATGAATGCGTGAATGTAGGATTGACATGAAATTCTTAAAGATAAACTAAAATGACCGAAAAATGGGCTGACATTACTGAAATAAATAAAGAATGACTTTAATGAACTTAAGGATGAATTGAATGAACTTAAGAATGACTTGAATGCTTAAAATCTAACTGGAATCCTTCAAAAACAACTTAAATGATCTGGAGAATGACGTGAATCGCTTCGAGACTGACTGGTTGTAAAGTGGGTGATCATTTTACATTAAATAAATACAGAAAAGTTTCCCCCAATTTATATCACAATAAGTACAGCATGTAGTAAGAACATATACTGCACTTTGATCTTGGCTAAAAGGCAAAGAAAATGGTATTTGTTTGCTCCCCCACAGAGAAAATTAGACACAAGGCCGATTTTTAATGTGGGGAGTGAAGGAGAAATGGGGACCAACTCCCCGGGGAGTAGGGTAGCTGGATAATGACAATTGGTATGAAGGGTTTGTATTTATTTGCTCCCCCAACGAGCAAGTTAGGCACAAGGCCGATTTTTAATGTGAGGAGTGAAGGGGAAATGGGGACCAACTCTCCGGGAGTAGGGGAGCTGGTTAGTGACAATTGGTATGAAGGGTTTCCCCTACATTGACCAAGGTCTTATATGTGGGGTTGCCCCCACATATGGTCTTTGCTTGCAGTATCTGCCGGAAAGATACTACGCTTTGATCTTGGCCAAAAGGTCAAGAAAAGCTTAAAAAGCTAAGAACAGCATCTATCAACAACAGACCTTTAATCTTAACCAAAAAGGCCAAGCACAAAAGTGTTACGGACAGACCGACCGACCGACGGATTGACTTATAGAGTCGCTTGCACGGGACTAAAAATGAAGACGCGTTACATCTCAAGTATTTCAAGCAGCGAAAGTTCCGAGACGATATCACATTAGTTATTTAATAAATGTTGAAAATGTGATTCTACTTCTGTAGCCTTTTGATGATTAAAAAAACACAATGGTTTCTTTAGAAAGAAGTCTCCTTATAAAACCTCCGTATAATAGATTTGGAAGAGCGCCATGGGTCTAGATAAAAGACATAATCCCATTCCAAAATAGGTGGGCACGAGTTTCGTTTTCGAAATCAGTTAAGCATTTGATGAGTCCGTTGACATGAAAACCTGCTATCAGCGTTGGAACAAGAAATCCATGTAACCCAACGCCAAAGAATTTAAATGGCAGTTGTAACACTTTTACTTCATCTTCAATCACGTCACCCTCTTTCCCCCATCCTCTTTCTCTCTCTCTCTCTTTGTCTCTCTATCTCTATCTCTCTCTCTTTATCTATCTATCTCTATCCTTCTCTCTATCTCGTTTTGTTTATTTATTCGCCTGACTTTTATTCCTTCTTTTTACCTTCCTGTTTCTTTTTTCTCTCCGTCGTTTCAGATGCGGTGCCCTCGTCCTCCGCCCTCCGGTCCTCGCCATCTGACACACTCCTTTCAGAGCGAAGAGTAATTCTAACGCGGCGGCAGATTACCAACTCGCCGCTTGTAGATTCATTATCCGGGCCTTTAATACCAATAATCATCAATGGCGCTCGACGTTTTTGCGAGATAATCATAATCATTTCTGTCCGCTTAAAGACCACGGGTTTACCACTTGTAGCCTCCGACTCCCGAGTCTCTCTCTCTCTCTCTCTCTCTCTCTCTATCTCTCTCTCTCTCTCTCTCTCTCTCTCTCTCTCTCAGTGTTTCTCCCTGGCTATCGAACAGAAAACCAAGAGTGAGAAACTGAAGGGGCGACCAGATGAACGCACAGTGGAAGGGATGAGGGTGGCTTAATGATTTAATTCCGTTTTAAAAAATAATCTAAAAGATCACAACGACGCAGTCATTGAATACCTCAGCACGAAACGATACCTTGACTCGACACTAATAAATCAGAAGGCCGTACCGATTACAAATCATTTGTTTATTTATTCCGGTCTTTGCTTTCATTCTAGTTTGAGTTTTTCGAAATCCACATCTCTTATCCGTTTCGACCGTCTATTATTTTCTCATCTAACAACCATCTTTATTTAAACCATTATCCTTCTCCCTCCCTAACCCCCTCCTCATCTCTCTATCTTTCTTTTCTCTCTTTCTCTTCATTTCATCTACCTCGTCGGTTGTAGAAAATAGTGTATGACTTTCGAGCTAGTTTTGTGTGTCAGTAACGCGATTAATGTGGTACTGAGTTGAACCTAGCTTACTTTTGTCGGGTAGGTCAAGGGGTTACCAATGAGACATACCATACTCCGTTGCTTCCATTGACAGAGCGTGTACCTGCGTGCTCAAAAGTGACTCGTTGCGTTTTAGGTGCAAGTCGCTTAACGAGGGAGGGTACCATCTCCCACAGATACACCCATATAAATAGAAACGCCCATGAGCATTTTCAGTAGAGAGATTGAAGTCGATGTTTGGTAGGCAGTCGGACTATAGTTAGTCTCGAGACCAGAAGAGTCAGAAGAAATATGCGTCGACGGAAACGCAAATTAAAAGTTTGAGTAAGCAATGCGAGGGGGTCTCCGATTCACTCGTAGACGAAATAAAGAAATCCTTGCCGGAAAATCTGCGTTGTTTTCTTCGTCCTAAATGCTCTTTACAGGTTATGACGAGAAGAACCGCATCCCAAAATACACAAGATAACAAATATGGTATGGTGAACTTTTAACGCGTATATATATATATATATATATATATATATATATATATATATATATATATATATATATATATATATCCGACAGCAGAATATAAAAAATGAATATAAAGTTTCGCATGTGTTCGAATACCCTATCAATTAAGTTTGGTGAGCATATCGGGAAGTGATATACAAAATGCCATTAGCATATAAAGCGACGCTCTTTGTGTAAACAGACTGAGCGGAGGCATTTGGACGATGTAAAACATCGTTAATTCATTACCTACAGAGCATCTGCCGTATAATGCAATGGTGAGAATCCTTAACTGTTGGTCGGTTTCGATCCTGGCATGATGCAGTTGCCTGTCTAGTTGCACTGATAAGCTATGAAACAGCGAAACAGTAATGTATGTGCATGACTATATATATATATATATATATATATATATATATATATATATATATATATATACAAGTATACATTAATATAGATATAGAAAGAGGTGTGTGCTTACTATAGCAATTTTTACGCAAATATTACGCAAGTATAAATCATGTAGAGTATCTACATGAATATAATTATACGTAATAGTAAACTAAAGATGATCATTTCATGAGAAAACCGAAGATAAAATCTAGAATATGTGAATTGGCTAGATATTTTGCATATGAATGCTGACCGTCCACAAAATAACCAGCAGCTATATATTACATATGAAAGATGCCTCTGTGGTATTTCAACAGGTCCAGCTAAAAGGCAGCGAAAAGAAAGTCCGCACTCGTAATGTTTTCAAAAACTGGAAATTTAAGCTAAATTTACTGTAACTGTTTAAACAAAATATACGTCATTTGATTCGCCTTTTATTCCTCTATATTATTACCTGGTTATATTAGACTTTTAATTGAAATATTCTAGTGTTACGTCAATTTAAAAAAAATAACTTCAAATTGAGGAGGCAAAAATGAAATTCCACACAATGGAAAACTATTATTTAAATGTAACTTTAGGGCATTAATGCAACAAAAATACAACAATACAACAATACATAACTAGTTAATATTTAGTAGAATAGCCCTGCTGCAATTTGACAGCCTGCACTCTTTTGAGAATTCCTTGAATTAGACTGCAGCAATACTCCGGGGAAAGGGCATCCCACTTTTCTTCATTTTCGTCCAAAGTTCTTCCAAATTTGAAATTTTATCATTGTATAGCTGTTGCTTGATGTAATGCCATACGTTTTCGATCGGATTGACGTCTGGAGATTGTGCAGGCCAATCCAAACACGGAATGTCATGCTCTTCCAGGAACCTCTTGACATTGCCAGCTGTCTGAATGGGAGCATTATCCTGCATGAAGATCGGATTACATCCAAATTACGACCAAAGTAGGGTAGAAAATGCTCAGCCAATATATTAATGTGCTTGGTCCAATTATCTCGACAATGAAGCGAACTATAGGCCCCGGACCATTGGTGCTAATAATGCTCCACACCAAAACTGAACCTCCACCACCTTCCAGCGTTGAAACTGAGCATCTAGAATTAAATTCTTCGTCTTTCCTCCGACAGACGTACTGCCTAAAAATCATTTTTGACCAATATTAAGAGTCATGATCTTCATTGCATCTTACGAAATCCAGACGGCGCTTTCTGTTCTTTACATAAATCATTGGCTTGCGTCTTGCAACATATCATCGCAAATTAAATTCCTTTAATCTGTTCTTGACAGTAGAATGAGAGCCCGTTTTAACAAGAGTGTACTGTTGTTGGATTTGGGGAGCCGTTTCAGATCTCTTTCTTAGTCTGCGGATCTTTTTAGCATTGTCTTCCCTGTAAGAAGTAACTCTAGTACGACCAGATTTAGGAGCATCACGAACACTGCTGGTGTTTTTGGTGCTTTTGCACAGTCTTTCGTACCGTTTACTCATCGCATTTAAATCTGAGGCCGATTTCTCGATTGGATAAACCAGAAAGGTGGTGATTAATAAGCTCCTGACGATCATTAAGAGAAGGTCGATGCATATGGACTAAATGTTACGTTGTATAACCTGAAACAAGATCAATTACGATTAGAGATGTTAGTTCGCGGTTGGTGGATATTTTAAACTGATTTGTGAGCGATAATTTAAGCTGGGTTTAATCTAATGTGTTGTTGTGGACTTGTTTTTTTGCCTCCTCCATTTGAAGTAATTTTTTTTTTAATTTGACGTGAACACTAGAATATTTCGATTAAAAGTCAAATATGAACAGGTAAAATTATAGAGATGAATCAAATGAGGAATAGGCTGTTTAAACAGTTACATTAAATTTAGTCTAAATTTATAGTTTGGGAAAAAATTACAAGTGTGGACTTTTTTTGCCGGCACTGTATATATAGAAAATATATCTTTATAAGAATGTGGTTGAGGAAAATGAGAGTAGACAATGGATAATATAACAGAATAAAGAACTAAAGAAGAGTAAAGGATAATATTCATATCATAATAACAATATGCAAATTCGCCTTACACAGTCCCCTTCAAGGATCATACTGCGAAGTGAATAACGAAGTAGAGTGAATAGCACGTGACGTCACCGATCATTGGACAGCGGAGATCGTGGCTCAGTGCGAATACAAAGGGATATTAATAATGAAATATGAAAGACTAAAAACACCATTAAAGTTTTATGTTATTATTTATTTGGTAAGTGAGGAGCATGTTCCTCAGACGTTATTTTATTCGTGCGAACAGCATCCGTGAAAAATGATTCACCAAAATAAAATGACAAACAGCTGTATATTACATGAAAAAGATGTCGCTGTGGTCTTTTAACAGGATCTGCTTGTTAATAATAATTCGGTGCTAAAAGACACTCTTCTTAATGTTGAAAGTTCAATCATCTATGCGTACAGTACGATGGTTTCTGGGAGACACTGACTCCATTTACAACTATCCCTGTCGGTTATTAGCGTTCACTGTCGGTCACCGGTTGCAATAACCAGTATCGGCCTCTATTGGACTGCTCCGAACTGGAATTATCTATAATCAGTAGCGATCACTGTTAATCATTGGCGTTAAGTAGTGTTTTGAGGTGTTTAAGTGCGTTTACTCGCGGGCACTGGCTTTATCAGCAATAATCGGCCACTGTCAGTCACTGATGGTATAATAATATTATGAGGTCTCCATTCGCGCCGAACGATCATACTATGAAAATATGTCACAGACTCATACAAGAATATTTGAGATAAACCGTAATAACCAGATATATTCTAACACTGCATTAACATTATTATTAGATAAATACTTTCATAGTTTTAACAAAAGGCTGCAATAATTTCGCTAGGTTTCCTTTCACGTTGAAATAACCAGCAGCTAAAATGACCAGCAGCTAGATATCGCATATGAAAGATGCCGCTAGTTAATAATAATACAGTTCTAAACGACATTTCGCTGGCGGTTGAAATTTCAACCATCTATGCATGCAATGCGACGAATACAATTTACGAATTATTTAAGATATCCACCTGATCATAAGGTTCTGGATATGCCCTTAAACTATATTCGATGGTGAGGTCTCAGCTTGCAGGCCTTAGGGAATGTGGAGTCACCCTTTAATTGCCATTGCTCCCAGGTCCACTCTGACCCGGAGTGGTAGTACCTGTTAGGGTCCCAACTCTGGGTTAAATAGAATACGACTTAATAAACAAATATACTATATTAAAAAAATCGTTCTTCAAAATCACCAGATTCGGCATTAAATAATCTGAAAAGGGTTAATATGCCGTAAAACAAAACAACCAACCATCTGATCATAGCTGATCATAGCTGACGGAACGAGAGGAGTTTATCTTTGCCCGCTAAATAAAACGCAATGTTATCAGTTCTTTATAGATCCCCGAGTTCGAAATAAAAGTCTCCCGAGTGCGACAATATACAGTTGAAGATAGCCAGAGGTTTCAGCGGTCAAAACGTTGTGTGAATAACACTGAATAATAGGAGAGCAGGCGGAATAAACGAAATGATGCACGAAAGAAATATTCAACTAATTTACGAGGAAAGTTGGAAGTAAAGAATGTCGAGACAACATAAATAAAAACAAACAATAACCGAAGAAACAGCGACGAGAAAAGAAGCATAAACTAAAGTGAAATTGATCATACAAAAGATAGAACGAATATGAAAGGAAGGGGGATAACAACTAATAACCTTTTTCTCATTGGTGAAAACAATACATTTGAATTAATATTAGATTTTGTTACTTGAGCAAAAGCCAACCACTTACGCCACGCTTGTTAACACCTCCCAGTCATCAAACAGACCTTTCCTAAGTTCCATCAATTATTCTCTGCCAAAAACTATTCTTTGATGACGATACAAAATTTCAGTCTTAATTTATAACAGCGATATGTGTAACGAATTGACAATGTCAAAAACGACCGCCCGTCTGGCACGGACATATAAAGATCTACTTAAACCACGGGGAATCCTCTCGAAATTAGAGTTTCTACTCTCAGTCGTGCACCCTGCTACGAAGTCGTTTCGTTGATAATATATGTGAGCATAAGATTTCCTTGCTTCGACTCCCATAGAAGTTCTTCTTTTATTTCTCTTTTGCTATCTACTATTTTCTTTGCCTATCACTCCCATATTATACCTCCCTTAAACTTCCTGCTACGGTTATAGATGACCTATGACTCGAGGGCTCACGAGTCGTCTTGGAAAGCATACCTTACCATTCTCTCTGGGTGTGATTGATGAGGTCATCATTTTCTGACACCAAATATGCACGTTTATACTCCCCATTCGATGTACAACATCCAACATCATTTTTCATTGGTATTGATATTCATGGCGTATTCCCTATTTTTGAATGAATATTATAATTTGATTACCTCGTCATATTTGACGTAATGATTTCGATTATGTCATTCAGCGTGCGTGGAGAGTTTAAGAACATTATATATATATATATATATATATATATATATATATATATATATATATAATTATATTTTTACTATAATAATTACAGACACTAGTGTTTCATCATTTCGGTGATCTTCAGTGCAGGTTCGATTCGAACCCCGCAACACGAGACATCTCTGGCTCGATTAGCGGAGACCATATCAATTCGACTTCCATTAACCGCGTGAAATAACTTGAATTTTAACATTTTTTTTCATTTTTAAATGTTCATTTACCTCATTCAGATAGTGATCTAATCGTTATGCTATGATCTATGCATAAGAGCTAAATTGACCGACTTTTAATTCAACGAAAAGTGCTCAAAGATAAGAAACGAATTTCTGAAAGGGGCTGTCATAATTATTTTTTTACTATAATAATTAAATACCCACCGAGTCTACTGTTTCATCCTTTCGGGATCTTCAGTGCAGGGTGTCATAGATATATAAATGTTTTTATAACGCGTTTCATGCTTTGGTTCGCTCTTTTCAGATATTTTCGTAAAAAGTTTTTTTTTTTTTTTAATGAGAGTTTTAAATATTATTTTTACATCTGCTGATACTAAATGTGTGTTTTCAGAGTGATGTATCCTCAGACATTCCGTCCGCAACAGTATGTGTTGGTAGTGTTCAGTCAGAGTTAAATTCAAAGAGGGAGCATTTGGTTCATTTGGTGAAGTTTTTATGTTTTTTTATGACTTTCTTTCCCCATGTATAGCACACACTCATATACAATCACAAACACATACATATACATACATGTACATATGCATATACACACTGATACGCACGCAGGTATTTACACATATACACACGCATATACACAGAAATATATGTAAGAGCATACATATATACATACCCATCTATACACTCGCACACATACTCACACACATCCACCCACTAACATGTCACACACATATTGGTTATTTTCCCCCCAATCAAAACACGCATGCGTACATGTACTTAATCATTCAAACATAAGTAAACGCGCGCACACACATACACAAGTAAAATGGAGAATAGGTAGGAGATGATATAGACACACACAGATACACGCATACACAATCACACAATCACACACATACATATACATTCACACACACATATATATACATACATGTATGCACATACACACTCACATACATCCGCATACGTATGCAGGCAAACACATATACATACACACGCATGCATATATATAGAGACATATGCAGGGGCTGACACATACGCATATATCCATATAACTTTGCTATGAAGTTTTTTTTTCTTGTGTTAGTAAGTAAAAGTAGTTGTCAGTTCGGAAGATGGGCATTATCTCGAATCTGCCTCCACTGCATGTGTGTATATGCTGTGATACATGCAGGTGTCTATTTTCCGCGATTTTGATGTTCGGTGTAGTGCTACTCTATTACTAAGGTTTTTTTGTGGCGCCTATGTAGGATTTATCGCATGCTGCACATTTTATTACATAGACCACGTTTTCTGAGGTGCAATCTAGGTTTTTTTTTTAAATTTTGAATGTGTGTATGGGGTTCGTGAATGTGTATGTGTTTCCCTCCAATATTATGTTGAAGACTCCACAACGTTGTTTGTTGCATTTTGTGACTCCTTTTGTTGTGTCTTGATTGAGTTTGGATGAAGTAAGAATGCGTTTTAGGATTTTGGGTTGGCGTTTGCTTTTTATTATTTTTGTCGTTTAAGGAAGTTGCTTAGTTTGCTGTTTTGGTTAAGTAGGACGAGGTTTTTCGTTATCTCTGTGAAAAGCTCTGGGGTGTTAGTTGTTTGTGGTGACGTATGTTAGGATTTGTTCTTTGTTTCGTTCTTTAGGGCTTCTCAAATCTTCTACTGGTATATTTATCGCAAGTTGGATCCCTTTTTCTATAAGTTTTGGTGGGTATTTTCTTTTTATAGATTTATTAGTAGTTCCTTGAGTCGGATTGTCCGAAGGTTTTTTGTCCGTGATTATGGTGCAGATTCTACGTGCTAGGGTGTAGGGAATGGCTTTTATGCATATTTTAGGGTAGTGACTTTTAAAGTGTGGGTATTGTTGGGTGTCTTTAGGTTTGCGGTAAATGTCTGTGATAATGCTATTGTCTTTAATCTTTATCAGTATATCTAGGAAGGGTAATTCTGTAGAGCTTTATTTTAATTTTGGGTGTAGGTTCTGGAGTATGGTGTGTAAATCTGTGATGCCCCCCCCCGTGTGGGTTTTCATTGGATGAAGCAGTCATCAAGGTATCTTTTCCATGATTCTACAAGCAGTTTTTTAGTGCTGTGGCCAAATTTTTTATCTATCTTTTCATGTAAGGTTTCTTCTAGGTAGGCTAATGTAAGGGTTGCGTAAGTCGGTGCCATTTTCGTTCCCATTGCTGAACCTAGTGTTTGGCTGTAGTTGCCATTGTTGAATTCGAAGGAATTATTATTTAGGATTATGTCTATACTATCGATAATGAATTGCTTTTTGAATCTGGGATGTAGTGTTTGTGCGTGTCTGTTGATCCAAAATGTTATTGCTTCTTTTCCTAATTCATGGGGTATATTACTATATAAACTGCTAACGTCAAATGTAACTAATAGTGTCCCGTTTTCTACTGTATGCGGTAAGGTAGTAAGAAAGTGAATGTCGTCCCTTATGTGGCTCTTAAGTTGATCTGATCAAGTTAAGAGCTACATAAGGGACGTGTGCATATGTATATGTATATGTATGTATATGTACGTATGTGTGATTGTGTATGAGTGTGTGCTATACATGGAGAAAGAAAGTCATAAAAAACCATAAAAACCGTCACCAAATGAACCAAATTCCCCCTCTTTAACATTTCAAACTCTCAATTTAAAAAAAAAAAACTTTTTACGAAAATATCTGAAAAGAGCGTACCAAAGCTTGAAACGCGTTATAAAAACATTCCAAAATAAAAATATCATAAAAGGCTGAAACCCCCACAATTGTTGATGGCTACACTCTTTTAAATATATATATATATATATATATATATATATATAATTTTCTTAAACTCTCCATGCACGCTGAATGACAAAATCGAAAACATTATGTCAAATATGACGACGTAATCAAGTTGTATATATATATATATATATATATATATATATATATATATATATATATATATATACATACATATATATATATATATATATATATATATATATATATATATATATACATTAGCAGGACGAATATATCGGCGTTGCCCTGTGGAAATATCACACAAAGCCAGAACAGATTAAATAAAAAAAATCTTCTGCAAACACAAAAAGCTATGGTTCTTAATGGAGGGCTCTGTCGGCCCTGCAGAAACTAAGCACTGGTGGTTGTGGCTAAAAAGATCATCGAACTTCCACTGTTGGACTGCGTCTGACAATAGCATCTTGCGAAAACCACCGTCTTTCATCGTCCACACGGATTGTTACTTGAGATTAGTGGTAGATTACGGCTGTTACGAGCGTGTGCTAGCGGGTCCTGGCGTGTACTAAATGGCACTGCTTGTCTTTGTAACTGGAAGTCACTGACGTCATGAAGTGTCACCTTCCATTGAACTGTTCCGAACTGAAATCGCCTGTCTTTAACTGTCGGGAACGTTGCTTACTGGCGTCCATTGGCTGTCACTGGAAACCTGTGACAGGCAGTGAATATAACTGACGGTTAGTGCTGTTTTGGGGTAGTTTTTTTTTTGTTTGCTAGAATACACTGGCTTCCATTACAACTGTCACTGTGTGTTGCCAGCGTTCAATGTCAGTTACCGGCTGTTATAATCAGTATCGGCTACCTTTGAGCTTCTCCGAAATAGACTTATCTAGATTCAGTAGCATGCACTGTTAATGTGTGAAGTAACGTTCTGAGGCGGTTACTTACGTTTACTCGCGGGCAGTGGTTTCATATGTAATAATTGGACACCGTCGGCTACTGCCGATGATGATCAGTGTCAGCCCCTGTTCGACTGCACTGAAATTAAATCGTCTGGCTTCAATTGTAGGACACTGTCATCCAGTGGCGGGTCCTGTCATCTACTGTTGATTATGACGGTGATTAGCGGTATCCGGTGATCAGTACTTTTTTTGAGTTTGTTGTTATTAGTTCTTGACAGTAGCGAGCAGCTAGAGGGCACTGTTGCTTTCAGGCAATTTTTATACTTACGGACGATGCTATTTTTAGATATGATGCTTCAGTTTAATTAAACTTTATACAATATTGTTTGTTTATTACAATGTTAGGTCAAAGTACAGAATAGTTACAAAACTTTCTACCCTCCCTATGTTAGGAATGAGTATATAAATAACGTTATTAATTTAGCACGGTCCGTATCCTGCATGAATGCATATTTGTTAACTGTTAAGCGAATGCATAGAGAACTCACACTAAGAAAAGTATATTATGTGTACCATATATTAAATATTTTTTGGCCGAAATAGAATATTTACGTTTTGTAATGTTTGAAACGTATAAATTATGGTGAGAATGCCGCGCCTTCAGAATGTAATAACGTTAATTTTCGTCGCATTTATGTTTTCATATTTTATAAGTTTCAATAGAATTCCGAACAAACGGCGATGCCGACAATAGCTATAACGATGAAGAAAACATGCAAACTATTTATTTCAAGAAATGTCATTTATGATATCTAATTTTATCATGAAGGTAGAGAGAAAAAGCAATATATTATTGTGCGGCGTTAGTTAGAGTCGAACTTCTTTTGCTGGCGTCATGTAGTTTAGTTCTCAATGAATTTTTTAACTATTTTAAATCTCCAGAAAAGAGTCCCAACCAGTATAGAGACCCGTAAATATACGCGTTGGGACTCTTTTTGCCCTATAAACCAAAAATATAATTTAAGCAAAATTTAGCACATAGGGCCTTGATGATTTGTTCTGAAGTTAATTTGGATGACGAACTCAAATTTATTACTACGCCTAATAATGGTTACCCCTTGGATATTGTTGAAACTACTATCAATAAGAAAGTTTCCAATTTTAATAAACCCAAAGAAATTATAGCTAATAGATGTCCTGTGTACCTTCTTCTACCTTGGCTAGGTAACATCAGTGACCGATTTGCAAACAAATTTCTTTGTCTGTGCAACGGTGTTATTTTGCATCGAACCTGCGTGTTGTTTTTTCAACTAGGCCTATGTTGCCGTCTATTCGCAAAGATGTTCTTCCTCCACACCATAATAATTCTATTATATATTTATTTAAATGTAGTTGCAGTGCGCACTATGTTGGGCGAAAATCGCAAAGATTAGATTTTCGTTTGAAACAGCATGTGCCTTCAAAGATTCTTTATGCAAATTTTTCACCCTCGGATGTTCTGAGTAATACGTATGGTTCTGCGAGTTGCGACGATCTTATAAATAACCATGCGTGTGCCATGAGTTTCAGTGCTGACATGTTTACGATCCTTAGTAAGTCTCACTCTCCCTATAATTTGAAAATTTTTAGAGAGTCTTTTTATTAAGTCTTTGAGACCTTCTCTTTGCAAGCAAAAAGAAAATCTTCTAGGACTTAATTTAGTCTCTATGTAATCTTTCCCCTGTTTATTTATTTTTTTCCTAGCCCGCCATATTCATTACTTTTTTTGTTTGTTTTAATCGTATTTTCCTCGATTTAGCTTTGATAAGTGAGGAACGAAACCTGGTTAGCTAACCTTTATTTTCGTATTTTTATTTTTTAAAATCATTATGCTTTTTGGTCTGTATTTAGCCGTTATAAAATTCTGTCTCCCCGGAAAATTTTCACACACACACACACACACACACACACACACACACACACACACACACACACACACACACACACACACACACATATATATATATATATATATATATATATATAGTAATTTATAAAATGTATATGGCGATTAAGCTACACTGAATATTCCGCGTTTCATACACTCTTATATCTGAAGAGTCCTAGAGTGTATGAAACGCGGAATATTCAGTGTAGCTTAATCGCCATATATATTTTATAAATTACTAACTAGCTCTACCTACGTATTGAGCACTTTTGAAGTAAATACTTAAAGTTTAGGCATAAATCTATACTTTCGTATATTAATTTTATGTGAGTAAATTAAGTAATTATATATATATATACACCCCATTCAATGTATATAATTAGCCCCCCACCATAACCTCGTTGGCAGACACGTTCCATTGAATCACCGAAGTTAAGTAATGTTGAAACAGGTCATTACTATAATGGGTAACCACTTGGGAATTGTAGTTGCTGTATGGACTTTCACCTTATCTCAGCATTGTTTCAATTCGCCTGCCGAGTATTAATAAAATTATAATATTTAGTGATTTGAATTTCAAGTAAGAGTAAAATATTTAAATCATTCCTAAGACTGATTTTACGTTTGAGAAAATATATTCAGATTTAAGATGTGTTTAGAAGATAATCCAAAGAAATAACCATTTCATAGTTAATTATTAAGAGATTAATAAAGAATCGAAGTCGGAATTGTATCGGAATCGGAAAAATGTCGGAATCAATTTGTCACCAATATATATACATCATATATCATACCTGAGATGAGTATTGGTTGAGGACAGCTTGATATGGATATCTTAAACGGTCCTAATCACCGGGCTTGAAACCGACGGTACAAATGACTTGTCTCATCTAACAACTTTCTGTACACAAAATACAAAAAATAAATACGCTTTTAAATCTCGGATTTTCCTTTTAATTGAGCACTCTGCTGGATTATTTTTTTCCCAAAAAAAACTAATTATTGATATATATATATATATATATATATATATATATATATATATATATATATATATATATATATATATATATATATATATATATATACTGTGTAAGCAAAAACAAGACCTCAAAACAAGGTGTTGGTGGCAACAAAAAGTGTATTTCAATTTATGTTACAGTTGTTTCAATGCCCAGTTCGACAATTTCAAGCATTAAGTCGTTTGAAAATTTTAAAAACCAGCATTTCTTCAGACTTTATGAATAAGCACACTTTTGGCAAGAGAAAAACTGTGCTTATTCATAAAGTCTGAAGAAATGCTGGTTTTTAACATTTTCGAACGACATAATGCTTGAAATTGTCGAATTGGACATGGAAACAATTGTAACGTAAATTGCAATACACTTTTGGTTGCCACCAACACCTTGTTTTGAAGTCTTGTTTTTGCTTACACGGTATATTAATGCTCAATTATAAAATTTGATAATTTTGTAGCGTACTCTTTAAGTCAACCATTTTTGGCTTAAAACTCATTGGTATGTGAAAATTTACTGAACTTCACGAACTCAGTATAATTACATATAAGTCTCTCTCTCTCTCTCTCTCTCACTATATATATATATATATATATATATATATATATATATAATGGTCTTCGATATCATTAAATAATAATCTAGTGTCAGAACAGAGAAAGTATCGATGTGTCTACTTGTATCGCTTATCATCTTGATGCATCACATTTGTGCGATACAAGCCCGAACGATCCCAAATATGAATTCTCATCTAAAAATTTTCGGAACATTTCTTTAAGTGTTTTATTTTATTTTTCTACTTATTCTCCATACATGTTTCATTTTCGTTTCACTATCTCTATGTTTAGCATTCTTTATGGATTTCATTATGCTATTCCGGTTCTGTTTCTGTGTGTTTTTTTTTTTTTCTTCTCCTTTTTTCTTTCTGTTTCTTTATTTTTTCTTAATTTTCTCTTTTTATTTCTCGGTCGTCCTCCTTCGTAATCAATATATTTCCTTCGCTTTTATTTTTTTTTATTTTTAACTTTTTTTTCTAACATATTTCCTATCCATTGCTTCATTTGAATTTAAGCCCTTTTTATTTGCATACAACATTTTTTTTCACATTTACACGAAAATCACAATTTTCTCTATGTATCAATGCGTTCGATGAACATTTCCTTTACTTTATATTCTGATATGTGTAAATGCGTAAATAAGAACAGATAGGTCATTAAAATATATCTATACACCTATATATGTATATATATATATATATATATATGCATACGTCTATACGTATCATTATATATATATATATATATACATATACAAGAATAATGAATATGGATATATGTATGCATATAAACATATGATTTTCAGAATGTGAGAGATTCTATATAATAAATTCCACAGAAAATAACGTTGCAGCCCACAAGAGCAATGACAGTCAACGAACCGGAAGTCCAAGATTCGAGTTTTGCCCTCATTTGGGCTACCCAGTTAGATATATCTGAACTCAAGACTCGAAATCCGAACCTCTTGCATACGAGCCAAGCACTCTGTCAACTGAGCAAACGCCCCGCACACAAGAAATTCTATTAACTGACACACATCAATCCAACCGCGCTGAACCCCGACTGTGAAATGAACCTACTCCGTCTGGACAAGGGACGCGGTCATCCAACCAGCTAATAACCCCGAGCTAACGTATATTTAAATAAATATTTGCATTATTAGACATATATTAAATTACAGATAGATCAACATATATGCGTGCACATTTATAATTTGTATAGATGCGTATAGTTATAAATGTGTAGATGCACAGAATACACACACTTTACATGTATGCGTATATATTTTATGTAAACGTGATGTGAAACTTGTAAAAACGCAACAAACTTGCATGATCATGGCGACTGTTTATTTAAATGTTTGAAAGTACATTTTCCTTTTTTTCACGTCAGATTATTATTATTATTATTATTATTATTATTATTATTATTATTATTATTATTATTATTATTAGTTAATATTGTTAAGAATATTATTCTTTGTATTCTCATTATTGATTTTATTATTATTAATATCTTATTTTCTGGTTCTTCTTCTTATTATTATTATAATTATTGTTATTATTATTATTATTAGTTTATATTGTTAAGAATATTATTATTTGTATTCTCATTATTAATTTTTATTTTTATTAATATCTTATTTTCTTGTTCTTGTTCTTCTTCTTCTTATTGTTATTATTATTATTATTATTATTATTATTATTGTTATTATTATTATTAATATCTTATTTCTTTCTTCTTCTTCTTCTTCTTCTTCTTCTTATTATTATTATTATTATTATTATTATTATTATTATTATTATTATTATTATTATTATTATTATTATTCAATTTCGTTTTTATATTTGCCGACGGACGTCAAATTCGTTTGGAAGATACACGTGAATTTAGCAGAGGAAACCCAATAGAAAAACTTGATTATAATAATAAAAAAAGAAAAAAGACAGATGCCCGTCCTTCGTATTTCTAGTTTCCTTTTGAAAATAAACCTGAATTGATCGGTTTTTCGTCTCCCGAACATTTCGTCGTATCCAGTGAAATTGCTTTTATTTATTTTAATGCCGTTTTCATTTTCTACTTGTTTTCGTAATAGAATTTCTCGGATCTCTCCAAAAAAAAAAAATATATATATAAGTAAAATAAAAGGAATTTTAAAATTTAAGAACGGCATAATAGAAAACCAAGAACGCATTATCGGAAGATGCGTCTACTCATTCTGGACATGTGGCAGTACAAAATTGATTTCAAGCTTATATGCGACAAAAAGACAAGCATTATAGAGATTAGAAGACACATATATAAATATTGATTTGAACGTACACGTGACAGACCAAAAAAATATAATTCATATTTATATCGTGATAGTAATGACGGGTTGATCGATGGATGTAACCCCCACAAAGGGATGCGCAGATACATTTATGTAGATAGTTTCAAATAAGTATGGTAGCTCGACTGACAGAATATATTAGAAAACTTTTATATTTATAAGGGAGTCACCACTTATCAAGGACTGAATCCCATTCAAGGATAAAGGTTAATGAGTGAAGGTTGTCAATGGACAAAGCTTAGTGGTCGATAGTGACCGAAATTGAGGAAAAAATTATTAAAAAGGACACGGCTCAATTGAGTTAGTTTACCTTAGACTTGAAGACGACTTTGTAGCTCTTTAACAAGTAGAGAGTAATACCTTACGGTCCAGTAGAATGGTTCAACTCTTTGTTCAGTGACTTTGGAGACAGAATTGGTGTAAGTCTTCCATTTCAGCACAGGAGTGAATGTTAGTTCCAAAAGTTTGTTGATATAGGGTGTTTCCTGGAGATGAGAGCTATACCGAGCAATATATTGATAGACGGATGTTATCTCGTATAGAATTAGTAATCGCCAAGATCCTAATTCTGAATTACCGTAAGATACGTTCATTCAATCTCCTTGTTAAGCGATACAAAATTATAAGCATGTTAGATAAACGTCAGGGTTAGCCCAAACTAAAGCCCGACATATCGATCGTCAAACATGGGACGGTTCTACAATAAGGTACACACATTTAATCTTCATGATTTGTTATAGAAGTCGCTCCAGACAAGGCATATATCAATTTATCTTCCTCCCAGCTAGGAAAGACGTGGCACAGGTATCAAAAATAGGATTTAAGACCTACTGCTCTAGGAGAAGCGCACTCTAACCTGCAAAAATTGTCTGGGTAGCCACATGAGCATTTACCAGTAAGAGCCCCTCGGACGATTAGCAATAAACTAATCTTTTAGGGAAGAAAACAAAGCGTCGGAAGGTGGACCCCCAAGAACTGCACAGAACCAACGAGATATAAACGGAAAACTTTATTATAATTACCGTTGGCTTTGGCGCCGATGGGAAACCACCTCTGTCTTCAAGACGAAGCATATAGGGAGATTAAATAAACAAATACAACTTCAAGGTAAAAAAAAAAAAAAAAAAAAAAAACACAAAACAAACAAAAAAACTAACCAACGATACATGGATAGATTCCGATTCAGAGAAAATGCAATTCCTTCTTCTTTGTCAGAAACGTCACCTGTGCCATGTGAAAAATAAGGAACTAAAGAAGGGAAATGAGAATCCTGAAACTGTCACACCCTTCAAATACCATTATTTACATAATGTCATTTACAACATAAACGTGACCGACCAAAGAAAAATATTATCCAAAAGTATAATCATTCCCAAACCATAAACAAAACCATGCACACATAATAAACATTCACAGTATTTTCTCGGCAAAAAATTTTCTCTTTTTTAATTGCACGTAATTAAATAATTTTATCTTTAGGAAAATAAAATAAAGTCACGTTTGGACCAGTTTTATGAATCCCGCGGCACTTTCATTGGGAATTGAAACAGTAAATAGCGATCCTCCGTAATAGTTAACACCATGGGTCCGTGACCGTAGGACTTCAATTGTGACGTTGACAGGTAAGGTGACATTTAGTTACACGTCTGATATATTTACATCGGTCTTGGCTAAGCGGGATGAAACACTCAGACTTGAACTTACTTGTATAATACATGCATATTTACTGATTCAATATATTGTTGTATGCTTGGATTCATACGTTTTTTATGGAAGTCGCTCCAGACAAGGCATAAAGCCAATTGATGTAAGGAGGTAGAGAATAGTAATTCAACGTCTAAAACGATAAGTATTAGAGTGAACAGATTCTGACCCCCCCCCAAAAAAAAACAGCAATACTTTACTTTCGTCTTTGTCAGAAACATAGCTCCTGGAATGTGAAGATTGAAGGACAAAATAAGGGATACGAGATTTAGGCGGCTGCCGAAATTAAACGTAAAATACACTTTTTACTCTCATTAAATTATAATGTGAATTCGAACCAGAAATTAATGGCCGATCATATTTTCTCTACTTTTTTCTCTTACATCTTCATAATTTTCCAATTCCATTCTATGTGTTTGAATGAACAACGGATGTGTTGCTCTATTCGATTCGTTTAGAAAATATAAAAATGTAGTTGTTTTCGATTTAATCAGTTTTATTTGGTTATCCACAGCATTTTACAAAAAAGATTTTTAAAAAAAGAAAGAAAAACACGAAACTCACATTTGTTCAACTTTTAGAACCGAAAAACCGGTGCGTTCCTCTAATCGATCCGTTTTGAAAATATAATATCGTTATTGTTTTTGGTTTCGTCTTTAGTTGTTTTAGATAGTTATCCTTAGGTTATTAAACTGTAAAGATACGGACGACAGACATGTGATTCTGTAAAAATGAAGATTTGACAATATTTTCCAATTTAAAAATACGGAGATTTTCTTTGTTGTTGTATAAAAAAAATGACCACCCTGATCATGCCTTTCGTGTTGATGAGACTGTATAAATGTTCCATGGTCAGGTATGGCTATGACGAATAGCGAGTAAATGAGTTAGTATGGATATTTGACATGTTTGATGCGACATGTGGTGTTGGAAATAAACAGATTCGCTTGAAAGAAACAGAATGATTGGTCAGTTTAAAAAAAGGAAAAACAGAGACGTCAACCGACATGGCACGTGACGTCACAGAATTAGGGTTTATAAAGTGAAGAAGGTTTCATAAGATATTCGCGTGAAAGCCGAGAGAGGAAAACGCGAGACAATCTGCTTTCGTAATGTTATCTGGTTAAATTCGGAGGAAAAGCTTTATCTCAACGCTGTCGGTTCGCTATGTCAACTCGTTTGTATTACGAAGTTAGTTGACGAATTAAAGTAAAGTTAGTTTATCTCCCCTGTCTGACAGCAGTAGTAAAAGAGGTGTATCCTTATACCCGATACTTTTTCTTCATTCAGAGGAAACATTGCAGTCAAAATACGAAAAAAACTAAATCCTTATTCTGAACAAATTCTATAAAAAACGTTGCATTGTTTTTTTTTTTTTTTTTTTCTTTTTTGTAATATTATGTCGGCGAAAACACTAAAAGTTTACATTTCTGCTGACCAGGATGTACTTGGTGTTACAGTATACAGACTGCGCACGGCACTACAGTTCGCTGCGGACAACATCAATATCATCAAGTCAAATGGAGCGTAAACTTTCCACAGCATGGGTAAAGTTTCCGTTGTAACTCCAGCCGCACTCTTTTTAGACAGAGGACTGCGGACTTGAAGATAATTGGACAATGCTGAGTTGATGTAAGGGAATACAATTTCGCGAAACTAAGTCGTCGACACATAGGATTCAAGCCCTATCCATTTCTAAGATAGACCTCTATTATGCCAGTATTCACTCGGTCTCATGAAAAATAACATAAAAAATTAGCTGGCAAGTATTCTCGTCGAACCAAGTGCCAAAAATTGCAGCTAAGGAGGTGATTAGAATCTTAAATAAGATCTCTCGGTTGGAATTCATGATATAGCAATTTACTGTCTGGCATCCGATAGGATAAGCCATATCTAGCTAAAGCAAAATCATGAAAAAATTGTAAAAATCTATAAAAATATTTTTTTATTATTTGCGTCTGTGTATTTTGCGATATCATGTATATTATATTGGCTGACATCTTATCGTATTCATTCCACCAGGATGATTTCATTCGTTTCTATTTAAGGATCGAGCCGAAGATAAATGCGGCCATCATAACAGAGTCTAACGACAGTTGTCGAGATTTTTTCTTCGTAGTAATGCCCAGAAGAATCATTGGTCCAATTAGAACGTTTAACTGCAAACATGTGTCGTTCGTTCAGAGACACCGTACATTGGCGATAACCTATCGGCTGGCCCTCCTATAACAAAAGCCTCCATCATCAAGCCAAAAGAAAGATCGGCTAAAAAGTCACGTAGCCGAATGTAGATAACAACATCATTGCACTATTTTTTTGTTCGGCTTTGTTTTGTTTAACGAGACGGCGAAATAATTGCACGGCGGAATGATATGTGTTTTCTTTGTAGTTTGCCAACAAAGGAAAACTTTGCTTAATTAGTTTTGTGCAGACGTGAATATGAAACGGTAGTTGATGCAGAAGAAGAGAGGGCAACGAACAAAAATAGATGAACACAAATAAAATATATCAGGTAATTAGGATACCTAGGAAATATTGATGCCTTTACACCTATGTGCATAGGTATGCAACTGAGGATATTCGGAATCTAATAATAGATTCGCACGCGCATACATACACATATACATATATATATAGATATATATATATGCATATATATATATACATACATACATATATATATATATATATATATATATATATATATATATATATATATATATATATATATATATATGGACTCAAGGTGCCTTTGTGTCTGGGTTCGAATCACTCAACTAGTAGCAATCGTCACTTCCTGCCCTGATGATTGCCAAAGTCTGAAACACTAGTGTTTGTATGCAATAAACCTATTATTTATAATCAGATAATTATATATATGTGTGTGTGTGTGCGTGTGTGTGTGTGTGTAATTCATTTATGTCTCCTGATATTTTATGATTGTATGAGGTTATGTATTTTATAGGGTTTTTTTTTTTCAAATCTATATATACCCATTTACAAATTCTCTCAAAAAGAAATCAGATATTGATAATTTGCTTATGTATTTTCTTAAAAATTAATTTATTTTATTCATGTATATATTAACAAATATATACATGGTAAGTTTACATCATTTACTTTTATTATAATTATTAATAGCATTAATTTAAGACATTTTAATCTTTAAAAAAACATAGCGTATTAAAACAGTTTTGCATCTTATGTTAAAAAATAGATAATAACATGAAGATTTCTTACGTGAACTTGCGCTGATGTTACGGAGAACATATACTACGCTTTTATCTTGGCTGAACGTAGAAATAGCCAAAAGATAGTGGTTTTCATTGGGACTAGGCATTTTAAAATGAATTACAAAACAAAAACACTAAAAATATATAATCAGGCAATCTATCGTGTTTGGCATACAACAAATATTTTAAAATGTTCTTTACCAAAATTATGGAGGGGTTTGCCTTCACCCTTAACATTTATAAAAAAAAATTTTTCGAACATATATTATTTACAAATTTTACAATTCATGACAAAGTTCTTTTAGAAATAATTATTTTAATGATTTTAATTGCTTAAATTCTCTAATTTTAGAAATAATTTATTTAATGTTTTTAATTGCTTAAATTCTCTAATTTTAGAAATAATTTCTTTAATGTTTTTAATTGCTTGAATTCTCTAATTTTAGAAATAATTTCTTTAATGTTTTTAATTGCTTAAATTCTCTCATTTTTTTCTAAAACTTTTAACTGTATTTAACCTCATTTCTTAAATTCAATTTTTTTAAAAAATTATTTGTTTATTTATATGTTTGTTTTTCTGTCTTGCTCTCGTCTCTTTTGTTTCAATCATAGTATTTCGCCAATATCTTTTTTTATCATTTTTAATATGAATATTTTTTTTAATTAGTTATATATATTTTACGCGCATATTTGTATAATGCAGTCGTTTTTCCTCATTTGGCGAGAAAAATTCAACATCGAAATTTCATGGTTTAAACATGTTTCCCCCCATTCTCCTTATTGTAACACTTATTAACTTGTTTAGGTAATAATGGTCTTATGTAACTTTACCATTTTTCCTTTTAATATAGTAGTGGCGGATGTCTATTTAAATAGACATTCCGACGAGTTATTTACGCGCGTCGATTCCATGGTCGAGTGGGAGAACTGCCGACTGTCAACACGACGGTTCTAGGTTCAATCCTTGGCTTGGGAGAGATGCTTGTCTAGTGTTGTGATACAACGAAACAGAACTGTATGTCGATGACTACAAATATATATATATATATATATATATATATTCTTATAATAAATTATCAGAAAATAGTTAAATAAATAAATAAATATTTAAAAAAACAAATTACAAATAATATGTCCCAAAAATCTCGGGGCGACTATAATATATAGAAAGGCCAGATAATTTCTCCCTTTAAAGCACACAGGCAGTGAAAAAAAAACAAAAAAACACCACATAATCGCTTATAAAAAATAAATATATAAATAAAGAATCATGTGTGAGTGTTGTGTGTGTACTGGCTGTCTGTTTGTCCGCTCTTCCCTTACAGTACTGCGAATTTAGTATTGTGGCATCCGTTTGATGAATAGTTATGAAATAATAGGCATAAAGATTATTAAATATAAAAATTAGGGCAAATTAAAACATATTCAACAATTAATTCGGCATATATCACTCATCCTTAATTAAGTGTATTTAATTTTATGCGTTTTTAGGGGTACCAAGTATATCTATATTCTTAGTTTTATTTGTGTGTGTGTGTTGATATTCACATTGAAATCCTTTTTTTTCTATTTATTTAAAAAGAACATACATTTTTTTTTTATATCTGGTTCGTGGATTTGCAGTCATCTGCAAAAGATGTAGCTAATTTTCGTATTCTTTTAAACATTTAAACATTCATTTTAATTAATTCCATATTATTTTTTCGTTTCCTTATGGGATGATCATATTACGTGTAATTATTTTCATGCAGATATTCTACATGATTTATACTTGCATAATATTTATGTAAAACAATTATTAAAAACACAAACCCCTCTCTCTCTCTCTCTCTCTATATATATATATATATATATATATATATATATATATATATATATATATATTTGTTTAAACATTTTGCCTATCAAACTCCTCTGTCAGTTTTTATTCTACAAACATGAAACTTAATACGTAGGGTATTCAAACACATGCGAAATTTTATATTTATGTTTTAGCCGGAAAAAATCGCTGCATAATGTGAAAGTTGAACAAATAGAATGTGCCAGATCAAGGTAAAACGATGATCTTACGAATATGCGTGTGTAACGTGATAGCTATATGTTCATGTTTAAATTTTTAGCCTTGCAGCAAACATGTCTTCATTGTTCAGGCAGTAACGTCAAAGGAAAAAGTAAGTCATAAGCTAAACATTTAAGTTTTGCTTCTCGGTGGAGGCGTACGAGTCATGTTGTTTTTTTTTTGTTTTTTTTTTACTTTTTAATGTATTACTATATATATATATATATATATATATATATATATATATATATATATATATATATATATATATGCCACATATAATGTAACAATAAATACGAAATCTGCATTATATAAAATATCATATTTAAGCGTATTTTACGACCGGGCAATGCAGGGCAGCCAGCTCGTCTAGATGCATTGTATTCCTGGTTCATCCATGTAAACTTACATATGCATGTACTTATGAAGCAAGGATGGTTTAATCTCCAATCCCAGCTGCCACTATCTGATTTCAGTGAGAGGAAAAATTCAGGCACTTCAAAACAATACCGAGATATGCGGAGAGCGCATACAGATCTTGAAATTATCACAAAACTCAACGATTTTTTTATATGTGTAATTGTCTGAGGAGCTTCTATCCTATGAGCTGGTTATGTATTATTTATAATACATAGTTCAATTTATATAGTGTTTTGGTTTCGAAACGTCTTACGTTCCATTGTGTATAATTCACGTAGAGGAAGTAAATAAAAATTATTTTCAAAATTATCAATTTTATTACTTATATGTTGGAAACGTCTCCCCAGGGAATTAATGGACTATCTCATGACGTCACATCCTCTAGTGATGTCACTTCCGGTATCGAGTACCGGTACCAGCAGTCTGAGATTGGCACGCGATCAAGCTGGACGTGCGCAAACGTCCTATCGTTGAGGAATGGATTCTCAACTCGACTTTGCCTGTAATATACGCGATACATGTTTCGTTCCTGCAAATCCTGTGTTCCTTCGTTTATTAATATTTAACCTCATAACACTATATTACTCTCATACAAATCGATATAGTTTGATTGTTTTTCGATAATTTAGACGGAATCTAGTTACATCAGCCCTGGAACTTAGTTTTTTTTAAATATATTTTTGTTGTAACTATTTTGATTTAATAACAATAATAAAGTAGTGTTACGTGTCGACAGTTCCAAGCAAGTTCGCTTCTTTGATTCAGTAGATTGTTAGAATATAATACCTAGTTTCTCCTTCAAATGTACAAAGATCGTCTAAAAATATATATCTCAGTTGTTTTATCAACCTACGGAAGATCATTCACTATTTTCAAGTGCTCAAAAGTTGTAATATATCTTTGCTCTTTTAAGTAAAAGTAACATTACATTATGTAATATATTTTGTTGTTTTGGTTTAGAATTGTGTACAATCAATCGTCAATATATCATGCTTTTTGCAAATAATAATTTTTGGAAACATTTTACACTTACATTTTCAACGAACATCCTTCGAGTAAACTTCCAACGAAAATATATCTGAATAGCTACAGAATCTTATCCATTCGTCGTAGACATCCGTAGAGGGCGAAATAGTTTTCTATTTCAATAAATTCTTTCATCGCAATTTTTCGTTTTGGAATTCCTTTCTTATTTTTATTCAAAACTACATCAACATGTGGAGTTTTAAATGTAGGCGAACAAACAACACGCTGCAGAACTCCACACTTAGTACCGTCTCCTCACCACTATGGATTTGGCCCCCTAATCACAATAGTCCCGTATATTTCAATGCCAATATACCTTGTTTTTGAGTAAATCTAAGTAAATCGTAACTACTTTTTCCCCAGCGTTTATAATCTTATTTCTATCTAAACTTCAACTATCTATTTTATTATTGTTACTGATACCATAATTATACTCTTACTAGGGGTTCTCACACAGGTCACAATCAGCGATTGATCACTAATAATAACCTGCTTTTTTCATGGAGTTTTAGCAATTACAACTCCACAGATACCCAGTACGCTCAACTTATTTAGATGAGCATTGCTAATTACTTGGCGTCATCGCAAAAGCCGCGTATCATTGATATATGGCTGACAACGACCATCGGTCGTATCAAGGTGTTTAATGGAAGTAATTCACCTCAAGTTCCAATGGATGGTGTTCTGTATCCATCATCTTTCTATTGATTGGACTTTTCATTATATTTTTTTTTAACTTGTATCAGCTTTTCTTCGGTGATTGACCGTTTATAATCATAATTATTATTATCATTATGATTATTATTATTATTACTATTATTATTATTATTATTATTGCTTTATTATTATTATTATTTTATTATTGTTATTATTAGTTATTATTTTTTATTATTTATTATTGTCTTATTTATTATTATTCATTCTTATTTTGTTATTATTACTTTTATTATTATTTATTATTTTTATTATTGTTTATTATTTTGTTATTATTATTCATTATTATTTTATTATTATTATTATTATTTATTATAATTTTGTTATTATTATTTATTATGATTATTAATTTTTTTACATTTATTATTTTTTATTATTGTTTATTATTTATTATTATTTATCATTATAAGTGTTGGTATTATTACTTTAAGTATCATTATTTATTAGTTTTATTATTGTTTATTATTTTGTTATTATTATTATTTATTATTATGATCATTAAATATTATTTATCATTTATTATTTTATAATCATATATTATTTATTATTATAATTATTTTGTTATCATTACTTTCATTATTATTGTTTATTATTATTATTAATTATTTATTTTAATTTTGTTATTATTGTTTATTATTGTTCATTATTTTTTTGTTATTATTACTTTTACTATTATTATTTATTATTATTCATTATTATAATTATTATTATTTTGTTATTATTAGTTATTATTGTGATTATTAATTATCATTTATTATTAATCATTATTATTATTGTTTGAGTATTATCATTATTATTATTAATCATTATTTATTATTATTACTATCATTATTATTAGTTATTATTATTTATTATTGCTATTAAACACTTACACAAGTTTTCATCAGAGATGACTCGGATGACAATCGATGGCGTTCACTTGAGTTTAAGTGAAAACAAGTTTCCCCAGATTCCCATTATGCTCCACCTCATTCGAAAATCTTTGCAAACAACTTGCATTATCGCAACAGCCATTTGCCATTGATTTATCACTTGCAGCAATCATTACTATTCACTGGAATTTGTTTGGCAATAAACCTCTTCAAGCCTTTGAACTATATCAGTGGAGATCTGCTTAGCGCTCTCGCTCCTCGATCTTTCACTCTTCATATGATGCCGACTCCATTTTTCCGTGGAGGAAGGAGGTTCATATTATTATTATTATTATTATTATTATTATTATTATTATTATTAGAGAAAATATTTATTACTAACTACCGTTTCTGTCACTAGCTCGTAAGAATTATCATTTTTTCCGCTTTAAAATTGTATCTTAAAAATGTAAATCTGTATGTGTTTGAAGATCTATATTCATAACAACAGCAAACTTCTCTATAATTTTATTCCATCTCGTAATGAGTGTATAATTTCTTCGTATGTAAAATTATGTACTATGATTCTACTCCATGTTTGATCTTCTCTACTATAAATGATAATGTAATCACAAAATGAAGTGATAATCTGAGGGAACTAGGGCAGAGGAGCATGTAAGTTGAGTTTAACTTTCCCAAACAAATCCTTCAAAGACACCGTTGGTACGTAATGCCGTGTGAAGATAATCATTATGATAAGGAAGCTGGCATCATAACTGTTGCATAGGGAAAGCCGTTTTGGTAGAAAAACGTCGCTGAAAATATTGCAGAAATCTATGAATAAAGTTTTAATAATCCGAGAGAAAAACATTTTAAAAAATTAACCACGGTGATATGTTTAAATATAAACTGAGCATTTCCAAGACTGCTGCGAAAAAGATGGGTTCTCTCTCTACCGTGCTAGAAATTTACTTACGCCTGACAGTATCATGTATCTCTATAGGGCTACCATTCACCTATGTATGGAGTACTGTTGTCACATTTGGGCTGGTGCATCTGCTACTAGTGCCTCACTCCTGGACAGGGTTCAAAAGAGAGTCGCCAACTTGATAGGTCCTGAACTGCCATCTAAACTTCAGCCTCTGCCCTATCGACTAGATGTTGCATCCCTCTGGCTGTTCTACAAGTATTTTAATGCTAAATACTCTGACAATCTACAAATACTTGTACTTCATCGACGTAAATATCCCCAACAAACCCGACAAGCAACAAAAAGCTCACCCCTACACAGTAGAGAGCCCTAGAGGTAAGAAAGCCTTCTACTCCAATAATTTATTGCCCAGAACTGCTAGACTTTGGAATTCCCTTCCGGGATTCTGCTTTCCGAACTGTACTGACATGCAGAAGTTCAAGTATAATTTGAACAGACATCTTACTGCTTATTTCTCTTTATAATATCCCTGCAACTTATGTCCCCGATAGTAGCTACCTACTTCAAAGTGACACTGTGCCTTGTTTGGGGTGAAAATTTTTTTTTTTGTTTGTTTTAATAAACAGTAAATTACATTAAGTAAATTACAATAGTTTGAAATGCCCCTTCTTCAAACCGGCAAAAAAAATTTACAGACACTTGATAAAAACGCTCCCCATTTTTCGGTTCTACCATACAACATCAGTATAATGGAAACATAAGATGTTTTTTTTTAATAATTTTTTTAATATGAAAAGAAACTCTCTAAGTTTTTGAGTTTTTCTTATTTCAAGTTACGGTAAACTATTGAAAAAAAAAGTACGTAGTAACGTAAGAAAAACCTTTCCTTCAAAATGGCCGACGAAGACAATTATACAAAAAAAAAATCAACGTATACCTAACGCACGTGGCCAACTTGATGCAACTCTGAATGAAATGAGAGGAAAAGGAAGTCATAAAATAAAAAAAAGTGACAGCAACGTGAAGCTTCGTCTATATGATCGATATTGTAGTTTCTTTTCCTCGGTCTTTGTTCGGAGTTCCCTTCACTTCTCATCGCAGAAAAACTAACAATAGATTTAATGTCTTGTGGTAGTTTATCGTCCGCTCACCAAAATGGCATATGACGACAAAATAATGTTCAGTTGTACGCCGAATTCAACAGTCCCAATTAGATATAACAACAATCTATTTTGAATATGTTACGATTGAATTATCAGATATTTCAAAGATGGCGAAAAAATATTCGATATATGATATAAAAAATAGTAGAAAATAAAATAATAAATTGTTCTGCACGCCCCACATATATACGTGTGTGTGTGTGTGTCAGTGTGTGTCAGTGTGTGTGTATAGTATATATCTATCGATCTATCTGTATCTCTCTCTCTCTCTCTCTCTATATATATATATATATATGTATGTATATATATGTATATATATATATATATATATATATATATATATATATATAAATTAAATATAAAGCATGTGTGGATGCGTTCATACATATAGATTTATGTTTATTCATACATTGTTATGCTTATGTAACTACACACGCATACACTCATATATATATATATATATATATATATATATATATATATATATATATATATGTGTGTGTGTGTGTGTGGGTGTGTGGGTGTGTGTGTGTGTGTGCGTGTTTATCAAAATACAAAAGAAAATTATCTGTGGACATACATTTATTTCTATTAACAAAGGCTGATAATTCTTTGCTTGTACGCTCATGAAGAAAATGCTTTTCTGAGGCGTTCAATTGTAAATGTATTTGTTTTTACTTTCCTGCCATTTATTTCATGTATGCCAAAGGAAAAATCGAAACAAAAATATCTAACATTTCATTCGATACTTTTTTTTATTGTATGTCTCTTGTCAGTTTCTTGCAGGAACAATAAATGCTTACACATATTCACTTCGAGTATTTATACTTCAGGTTCTTACACATACACACACACCTACACACAATCATACAAACACCCCCACATATATTTCCATATATATATATATATATATACATAATATATATATATATATATATATATATATATATATATATTATGTATAAGCCTGGAAAGTCCTAGAGCGGATAAAACGCGGAGTATTCAATGTAGCTTAATCGCCATACATATTTTATAACTTACTAACTAGCTCTACCTACGTATTAGGCACTTTTGAAGTAAATACTTAAAGTGTACGCATAAATGTATACTTTCGTATATTAATTTTATGTGAGTAAATGAAGTAGTTATATATATATATATATATATATATATATATATATATATATATATATTTCTGTGGAAATATATTTTATGTCCTCATAATATATACCAATTCTTATTCAAGAACCTCAATGTGATTACAGAGCAATATAGTGAATGAATGGCAACAAACTATAGTTCAAAGTTCATGATGTTGACCATCTTATAATTTATTGCTTGAATTCAGTTGAGATTTAGAATTCTTGACAGTATCTGTTTTGTAGCGCAAAATCAATCGCTTAATTATTATATTAACTAGTGACTCATTTTTGCCATTTACACTTCAGAAGAAATAGCAACAATCAATCCGTCAAATAAGAATAAAGTGGGGTTTGTCATGATTAAAATCTGCAAATTGGAGAAGAAGCTGTAAATGCCTTATAGTATGTTTCCATTACGTCATTTTGAATTTTAGAAATACATTCACTAAACGAAAATATTCGTACTTACATTTTCTATTAATGTTGGAATATTCTGCGGAAATATTCTATTTAGTAATAAGTAAATACACGTGTTTGCATATACGAAACTAAACTAAAATAGAAGTTGTATTAAATTATTTATTAATTTGAATTTGAAACCATACTTAATTAAGTTCACTTAACTGTTATAATAAAGTTTATTACTACTTCAATTATAATTATTAGTATTAGTTAATTCTAAACATATAATAAAGTTTGCTTGAAAATTATAATTTTGCTGAATAGTCCTTACCGTCAATTGTTCACATTAACACACTTCATCTACATTTGACGGATTGATTGTTGCTATTTCTTCTTGAGTTAAGGGCAAAATAGATTCACTAGTTGATATAATAATCAAGTCATTGATTTTGCGCTACGAAATATATACTGTCAAGAATTGTAGATGTCAACTGAAGTATAGGAATAAATCGTAAGGTGGTCAACATCATGATCTTTAGAATATAGACTGTTTCCATTTATTCACTATAAATATATATATATATGATTGCCACCTCTTGTCAGACGAGTTCCACTCCCTCAGTCAATGAAATTCCCTGTGCCCGAAAGTAACTTTTCAATCCTACCAGCGACGTGTACACCCTCAAGCAGACATGGCATTGAAGACGGTCATTGTTTTGGATGAAACAAATAGGAAAGGAGCCCGTATTATCGTGCACTTTCATGTGATTAACGAGACTTGCCTTGAACAACAGATGCCGGTAAAACACCTCACAGATCCAAAGATCTCCATGATTGGGCGGTAATGTTTGGCGTGTCCTTCATGCTCCCTTGAGCTTTGCTCGGTTTATCTTGGCTGCTTCAAAGTGTTCTGCACTCTTGTATATCAGTGCCTTCCACTGCTTACAATCATGCGCTAGGGACTCCCAACTGTCTGCATGCGCGCACGCGCGCACACACCCCCACACACACACACACACACACATATATATATATGCACACACACATATATATATATACTAGCAGTCTACTCGGCGTTGCCCAGCCGTAGAATACACATTGTATTTTTATTACTGAAGATTTCTTATTTATTATAAACAGCAATAATATAAGTATTAAACTTAACGTTTAATTTCTTTAAAAAATCTGAAGCAAGAATAAGAGTAAGAAACTGAGACATGGTCATCCGAGTATTGTTTGCTTTTGTTTTTCACTTCTTGTAAGCAAAAGAAAAACAATACGTGAGCTGAGATCAAAACCAAAACCTAAAGCCAGTGAGTTAAGAACGATAACCATTAGGCCACCTTGCCATATATTTAAAAATTGTTTTCAAACCTACTTATTCTTAACATATAGAAGCTGTCATAAATAGGTAATTGAGAAACAGATAAAAATCCGATGACCCCCTCCCCACAAGTACCATTTGTTTTTAGCTTTGACCCTTTAGCAGCCTATATTTCCAGATATAAACCGAGTTTAATAGTTCTACTTATTAGGAGACCCTGTATACCAAATTTTATATCTGTAGATAAAAAATTCGGCGAGTATATAAGAGATTACTTATATATAAGAGAAAACCTGAATGTTTACTGGAGAGACCTTTAATGCCTACTAGACCTAATCCTCGAGTGTCTAATGTCTCTATGTACAGGGGTTTGTCAGGATACCTGACATGAGAATGATTTTTCTACAAGTGAACTCTGACTAAATATGCAAAATCACATATATTTACAGACAAAATAAGATCTTGGTATGGCTGATCCATACTTGTTTTTTTTTATCTGGAATGGTGCACCTTCTCCAAGTGAGGGTACCTAAAAAAGATAAAATGAAACTGGATACTCCACGAGACATGATGAATTCTTGTCCTGGAATCCAGTAAGACCAAGAGGCCACATAATATGTATATTATAATTTATTTAAAGAGTCAGTTGACGATAATTATATTCCTAATTCCTTTACCAACTAAACGTTTGAGAAGTTACAGGAATATTCGAATATCTATGTATCTCAAATAATTATCAAGTTTTAATCCTACAAACGGGCTCCATTAATTTCTTAGAGCTTCAACAAAATATTAAATGCAACGGAGACACTTTGCTTTATGATTCTTTTTATTTTAATTGTTTCGATTTTCCGTATAATCTTTTTTGTATCAAAGTCAAAAATATTAATAAAAGTTCCATAATTGTTGCTGTCACGAGCGCTTTCGATTCGTCCAAGAATCATCATCATCTGTTGAAGTAATGCACATATATATATATATATGTACACACACACACACACACACATATATATGTACGCACACACACATATATATATATATATATATATATATATATATATGCATGTGATTGCGACCCAATACCCTGGAAGGAATACAAGACGCGATGGATCTTTTTCCTTCCTTACTACCAAGAGTTTTCATTTCAAGATTTAACATTTATTTTGGATTTTAAGTACAATATCCTTTTCCTGCTTCAATGTACCGTTCTCTTATTCTATGTTTCTATAATGGTTTGATAATTTTAATTTTCTATGTTCATTGCTTTTAGCAAATAAAGTGAAAACCAATAAAAACATGTGCTTATACTTTTTCTCCGAGGAGATGAGTAAGCATCGAAAACTCATGGGTTAAGGAAATGGATTTATTCAATTGTATTTTTTGTTTTCAAACAATAAAAATGCTATGTTTGAAGATTAACTTTTTCAAAACTTAAATTCTGAATACATAAATATTGTTATATATATATATATATATATATATATATATATATATATATATATATATATATATATATATATATACCCCACACACACACACACACATATACAGGGTGTCCATGAAGTTCGTGTGCGCTTTAAAAAAATTATAAATGTATTACTTTGTTCCGGAACTTGAACAATTAAACTTGAAAAATTATACAGTGTTTCAACAAGATGGAGTTCCTTGTCACTTTGCCCGGCGTTTTAGACAGTTTTTAAATCAGGAATTTCCTAACAGATGGATCGTAAGGGGTGGACCATTTCATTGGCGTCAACGTTCGCCAGATTTGGCTCCATTAGATTTTTTATGGGGATATGTGAAAACAATTGTGTATGCAACCAAACCTAGTTCATTGGAAGATTTGAAAGCTAGAATAGCTAATGTGATTTAAGGCATTGCTATAAATCATATGGCAAATGTTTTTCGTGAACTGCAAAATCGTATTACCCTTTGTATTGCTAATGATGGAGGGCATGTGGAAAGTTAAATAAAATTTCAATAAAAGCTTAAAAAAATATAGACTTACTTCTTTCAAATCCATTTTACAGATTATTTCCATTGCAAATACAAATAAAGTTATAAATTTTTAAAGTGCACACGGACGTTATACACACCGTATATATATATATATATATATATATATATATATATATATATATATATATATTTATATATATATATTCCCAAAACATCTGGTCTCCGTGGAAAGGGGAACTAAAACTTGATGCCATGGTTTCAAATGATCTGAAATAACAGCAAGGGGAGACTTGATTCCAAGTATATCTCATATGTTATATCTCTTACCTTAGGGAATAGGGTACGATTATGAATATCCTCAGTATCAAATAATCCTCATACACTGTGAAATGTGTTTTATATGTACTTTATGTATGCAAACCAAAGAGGGGAGATATAACATATGAGAAACCACATGCCTTCCATGGCTGTTATTTTAAATCATTTGAAACCATAGCAGGTTTTTAGACCCCTCTCCATCAAGGTCATAGGTTTTTGAGAAATATCATATATTTCGTAATTCATATGTAAAACTCGGAAAAAATGACTATCATTGAAATATTGGTAAAGGTGCAGTATCTTTCCACCCACAAAAATCCTTTAAAATTATCTATTTATAGGTTTTCGAAGGTGATGAAAACGAAAACAATAGTTAAAATACTAGGAAACGAGCAATTTCAATTATATAAATAAATTTTAGTTTGAAAAAGTAGGGGGATCATTTTTCTATATTAATTTAACGTAGAATAAACACCCACTTCATAGCAAAAATGGCCATAAAGTGCGTGCTAATTTTATGTTAATTTAATATAGAAAATTGATCCCCCACTTGTTTAAACAATAATGTGAGACCGTAAATGCAAACACATATAGCCCACTACACAATTCATGTCATCAGCTTTCCAAGGAACCTCCATTTGTTAAAATCTGATTAATAGTCGCCAAAATTTCGAACTTATAACATTTTCAAAAAAGTAGTATATTTATATATTAGTGGCCTAGCAAGGCCACAAGGAAGACAACCAAGCAAAAACATCAGAAGCAAAATTATCCCAAGGCAGCTAAACTAAAACTGGCTTGCTAGGGCACTATATATAAATGTATGCTAATTTGGGCATATTTTATTGGTTTGAAAATATAGGTTTTTTTTACCAATTTTCATGAGATTTTTTTTTTTTTAGTATTATAATCTCGTAAAGCCCTGCAACATTTCATGTCGTTCCGTACCATAGAACCAAAGATATGAGCATTTCAATATTTAATTTTCTTTCTTGTCAAACTCATACATATATATATGTGTGTGTGTGTGTGTGTGTGTGTGTGTGTGTGTGTGTGTGTGTGCGTGCGTGTGTGTGTGTGTTTCTATACGGCATGGAATATACATGTTTGTCGTGTCCTTTTTCGATTTGTGTCACTTTCCTGGCGGGCGGTTGTGACATTTATCGCAACACCCACGGCCAGTAAGGATACACTTCATCTAGAGTCAACCTCTAACCAATGGCATTTTTCATGCGCCACTGTGTCTACATTTCTGTTGAGGTTAAAGGTTCAATTTCCATTTGTGTAAACAACATGCTTTAATTGTAATAGTCTTTTGGTCTTTGTAGATCTGACTCATAAAAGATGGTCTAACAAGTCCCAATATCATTCAATAAACGTTGTGATGGCAATGTTATAATCTTATAGCTAGAATTTCTGGATCTCTAGTCGAATGTAAAGTTTTAACTTTTTTTGTAATAACCAGTAAAGAGTTGAATGTGTATTTTATTGCGAAAGATATGGAACACAATAGAGAAATTTTATTATTTTCTTTCAGACCTTTTCAAACACAGCAAGGTTATAGTTATTCTCTTTTCAATTGTGATTTCCGTGTTAGGTGCGCGACTGTACTACAATCTATATATTACCTCGTAAATCTTTCCCAATAAAATCGTCTTACTTTAACTACTATCAGGGCCAGCCTAAGGCCGCTGCAATTTATACGTCTGCAGTTTGCCCCGTATTATTATAGGTCCTGCTCTGAGCTTTTTTCTTTTTTTTCAAAATCCTAATATTCAGTTATTATCGCTATTTCTGTCCCTATCACGACAGGGCCCTGCGCAACCTGTTTTGCATCAGGTACAGAAAGAACTAATAAATAATTTTAGTTTATAACTCAAACCAAGCGGAACTTCAACGAACAAACTTTTTATGCCAATAACTACTGTTCCGCAGAAAACATTTCCATAAGACTGCTTTCCAGCTGTCAACATGATAGTTATTAAAATTAGTATAAACAAATTCTTGTTAAGCTGTCCTCTTTGATAATCAAATTCCGCCTAATTTCAACAATTGTCACCAATCATCACGATGTTGTCCAATCATTCACCTGAGCAACTCATTGAATCTAGTGACCTCCAGTGACCGTAGGTGATCCTCGAGTCACCTTTAGACCTTGATAAGCTATGATTTGTTTCTATTTACTTAATTCTCCACGAGAGCAGAGTAAGGCACAAGATCTGTTTTTAATGACGAATATCCGACTCACCACAAAAAAAAACACCTTGGATTGGAACAAAAAGTAAAAATTGCCTCGGTCTAGAAGAAGTTTCATCTCAATGACAGAGGACAAATAGGCTAATTTAGTATCTAAACAAACACTATGTCTCGTTTCCAGACAAAAGGACCATATCCCTGATTTTTTAATACAAAATATAGTTGGAAAATAACTTTCATTTATATATTTTATTTATCCATTCGTTATTTTTACGAAAATAACCCCAGACAATGTATGACGCCTATTTAAAGAGGTTCAAAAATTATTAATAATGAATTAACAATAAGTGTTGAGAGATCGCAACTTAGAAAACAGTAATGCTTCCTCGTTGTCAGGAACATGGCCGATGTGACGTCAGGTCTAAAAAACAAAATCTATTGTCTATATGGTGTATGTCTATCTATATCATTTTCTACGCTATAATCGTCTGTTATATTATTCCATTTTCCAGTTCTTAAATCGATTTCAATGGTTAAACGTTGCCCTAATATAAAACATGTGTAATTCCGTTCCATTATCTGGATTTTTTCTACTGATATACTCTCACTAACATACCTTTTTTTAGATGGTCATCGTCTCAAGCGAGGTCATATATACGCTATGACATGACCCACTCTCTCTACCAGGTTACTATGACCCACCTGATACATCAAACGCTTCCATATCCAAGTTGTCCGTAAGAGTATACCCATAGCTCGATCGAGAACAAAGCAGCATTGTTTCTGTTTTCTTCCGTCCCACCACAGGAAGAGGTGAGAAAAGGCCAGGAACGTGGTAGGAAATGAACTCAGTGCCTCTAAAAAAGATGCACACTAGCCATCTACAACTTACCTGGGCATTCTCACCGGCATTCCACGCTAAGGCCGAATTACTAAACCCGGAACACGGGAATTATTGGGAAGAATGTTGCAAGTGTAAACATTTTAGTTCCTCTATTTAATTGTTTGCATCAAATATTTTAAATATATATATATATATATATATATATATATATATATATATATATATATATTTGTATATATATATATACGTTTTATTTTTTATTACCGTATCTTTCTGTTAAGTTACATTATTGTTTCAGCTACTCGGCCGTTTTTTTTGTTTTTTTTTTGCCGTCTGTAGCTTTCTCAGACTTTTACAGAAAAAGTAATAAAAAATAAAACGCATATTTGCTCTACAACAGTATTGAGCATTTCCTTCAGTTTTTATTCATTACCATTTACTATATATATATATATATATATATATATATATATATATATATAACGTTTAAGATATATATATATATATATATATATATATATATATATATATATATATAAATATATATAACTTTTAAGATAAGGATTAGTTATAAGTATTTTTACGATTCTTCTTGGGTGTCATTTTGACAACGTTTCGGTTGATGTAACCTTCGACTTTCTTCAGGTGTATCTTGTCGAACTCAGGAATGTTTCTGTCGAATTCGCGAATTTCGACGGAACTTCGAACGGATCATTTCCATTTACTTCATGGGGATAGCATGCGCTTGTTTTATGGGCCATTACTCGATGGAGGTCCTAAGTAATTCGCAATTGTATTTTTAAGTCGCCCCCGCTGAAGACTGAACTTTTAAACTTCAGGTGCATACAATATTTACAATTGATTTTTCCAAATACTCTAAGCACTGCGCCACGGGTCTTTACGGACACTTCAGTACGAATTTTGGGAGCCTTAAACCTGTGTTATTTCTAGTTTTAAATACCACTTTCTATTACTAATTATTACTACAATTCTTACTTCTGAAGCTTGATGTTTAAATTCAATATATATTTTTATTAAACATGTTTTTTTAATATATATATATATATATATATATATATATATATATATATATGAATTAGAGCAGTCATAATAATATTATATGTTGACAAGCTGCATAGATAAATTGATACATTACAACCGGTATGTAGAAAGAGAGAGAGAGAGAGAGAGAGAGAGAGAGAGAGAGAGACTGTGTATGAGGACAATTCTCAACCTATATACTCGACGAATTCTCGATCTACAGACTGGAAATTTTGTATATAGGGTATTCAAAAACGTGGAAAATTTTGGATCGGTTTTCATCTAGTATGAAGAAGTTAGAAATGAAAAATGCCTATTTGGGGGTCATCGGATTTTTATTTGATTGTCAACTGTTTTCTGGACTGCGCATGCGCGAATCATTCGCATGGTAGCTGCCTTATGTTAAGAATAAGTAGGTTTAAAAGCAATTTTATAAATAGTGTCAAGCTGGCCTAATGATTATCGTGCATGACTCACTGTCTTTAGATTTTGGTTTCGATCTCGACTCGAGAATTTTATGTTTTCTTACATACAAGAAGTGAACTGTTTTGAAAAAAACATAATACTCGCATGCACACGTCTCAGTGTCTTCCCCTTTTTATTTACTTACTTGTTCAAAAGAATTTAACGTTACGTTTAATACCGGGCAACGCCGTATACATCTGCTAATGTGTGTGTGTGTATGTGTGTGTGTGTGTGTGTGTGCTTATATTGTTTTCTTTTTGCCGTATAGGAATAACGAGTTTCTCAAGCACGTGATGAAACAAGTAGAAACAATGGTTTCTCATTAAATATTTGCAATCCCTCATCAAGAGGCGGCACCTGCGTCGCACACCTTCCATTGTTTCTTTACTCCCCCCCACCCATTGTTCTTTTCTTTCTGATAACAACAGCTTCTTAAGCAATAGATTTCGATGGGATGAGAGTCTAGGTGTCATCCGACTCGTTTGCTGGCGTGTGCATCCGAAAATGAAGCGTTGCGATGCGTATGGCCAAAGGCGAGCAGAGTCGCAAAATCAAGGAAGGGACCCCACCGTTCATCAAACGTCGAAGATGTCTTCGCAATATAATCAGAAGCCGATGATGTAAGGAAACGCCAAATATTCGAGTTGTCATTAGTGGGTCCAGGAATGGAAACACAAATTATTCATCAATCCATCGTTTGTATTCTTTCTTTTTACATATGTACCTTTTTTTTTTTTTTTTTGCTATTTGCTATTGCTATTGTAGACAATTAGATTCTGACCGTTTGACGAGCACCTCATCCCCATGAATTTGTATCTGGCTTGACATCGGTGACGTGCATTCTCCTCTCATTTACATAATTTACATGTTTTCAACAGTAGTCTTTATTTTGTCTGTTGTTATCTTCCTAGCGTTTCAAATATTGTACTCCCTATATTTTTTTTTAATCCAATTTTATTTTAACCTTCTGACGAGAACTGGGAACTCATCTTTCTTCTGTTTGAATTTGATCGGATTGCTAGAGATGTTAGCATCAAAACCAGTGCCACTTACGTAGGGTAATGGGTCGTTTTTAAAGAAATAAGAGTGGGAGCATTCAGTTTCCTCCCACTGCAAGAACTGTGAGACCAGGGTGGGCAAGTGGGGTTGAGAACTCAGCGCCTCCAAGAACGGCCACTCTGACCTGCACAAATGTGTACGGTCAGCCCATTAGCTAGCAATAAACTAACCCCTTCTAAAAGGAAGAATACAAAGTCAAGGAGTGTAGACTTCTTAGAACTGCGCAGACACAGCATTCAGTGCAATTAACATCGACCAGATCATTACAGGAATGGTTTGATAAATTATAATTTAAATAAAACACTAGGAATGGTCTGATAAACTGTAAGAAACAGGTCACATTTGCGTTACTATATCTATTCTTTTAAATCGCGTTCCTTCATTAGTACCTAGAAGCTACCACAGAAATTTCTGATAAAATAATTTTATCCAGGAATTACAAGTTTAAACAGAAAGTTATCTTCAATTTTAAAGAGCTGGAAAAGCAATAAACCTCAATATCCGATGTATTCCATCGTTTTGTAGATGGTATATTTCTCGATGATCTGTATTCTTTTCATCAATATTTTTTGCCTCTCTACAATGGCTGGAAATCACACGATGTTAGTTTAATATAAAGAACATATATCGCTACAGAAAGGGGTGAATAGAAATAAAAGACATAAACTTGACGATGTGCCAAACTCAAGTTGAAAACAGGAAACTTTGAATACTTTCATCACAAATCAAAAGTAGGTAGCATAGGCAAATAAGGTTTAAGTAGTTCTATTGTAATATGTATCGTCATCTAATTACTCTCGGATAACCAGCAAAAATAATCGGGAAAAATCGTGGGTAAAAGAAGATCACGACAGCGAAAAACATACGTTGCCAGTCTAAACACTGAGGCAACATTAAAAATGATCAACAGCAATGATAAACAACAATGATCAACAAAAATGATAAACAAAAATGATAAACAAAAATAATAAACAACAATGATAAACAAAAATGATAAACAACAATGGTACACAAAAATGATCTACAACAATGATCAACAACAATGATCAACAAAAATGATCAACAAAAATGATAAACAACAATGATAAACAACAATGATCAACAAAAATAATAAACAACAATGATCAACAACAATGATAAACAACAATGATAAAAAATGGTCAAAAACAATGATCAACAAAAATGATCAACAAAAATGATCAACAACAATGATCAAAAACAATGATCAACAACAATGATCAATAACAATGATAAACAACGATGATCAACAAAAATGATACACAAAAATGATACACAAAAATTTTACACTAAAATGATCAACAACAATGATAAAAAATGATAAACAACAATGATCAACAACAATAATTAACAAAAATGATAAAAAATGATCAACAAAAATGATAAACAACAATAATAAACAAGAATGATACACAACAATGATAAAAAAATGATAAACAAAAATGATAAACAAAAATGATCAACAAAAATGATCAACAAAAATGATCAACAAAAATGATCAGCAAAAATGATAAACAAGGATCAACAAAAATGATAAACAATGATCAACAAAAATGATAAACAAAAATGATCAACAAAATGATCAACAAAAATGATCAACAAAAAAGTATCAACAAAAATGATCAATAACAATGATAACAACAATGATAAACAAAAATGATACACAAAAATAATAAACAGAAATGATAAACAAAAATGATCAACAAAAAGGATAAACAAAATGATAAACAACAATGATAACAACAATGCAAAACAAAAAATGATCAACAAAAATGATCAACAAAAATGAACACCAAAAAAATATCAACAAAAATGATCAATAAAAATGATAAACAAAAATGATAAACAAAAATGATAGACAAAAATGATAAACAAAAAGTATCAACAAATATGATCAAGAAAAACTATCAACAAAAATTATCAACAAAAATTATCAACAACAATGATAAACAACAATGATAAACAAAAATGATAAACAAAAATGAGAAACAAAAATGAGAAACAAAAATGATCAACAACAATGATAAAAAAATGATAAACAAAAATGAGAAACAAAAATGATAAACAAAAATGATCAACAGAAATGATAAGCAAAAATGATCAACAACAATGATAAAAAATGATAAACAAAAATGATAAACAACAATGATAAACAAAAATGGTAAACAAAAATGATCAACAAAAATGATCAACAAAAATGATAAAAAAATAATCGACAAAAATGATAAACAACAATGATCAACAACAATGATCAACAAAAATGATCAACAAAAATGATCAACAAAAATGATCAACAACAATGATATAACAACAATGATTAACGAAAATGTTCAACAAAAATGTTCAACAAAAATGATCAACAACAAAAATCAACAACAATGATCAACAACAATGATCAGCAAAAATGATTAACAACAATGATCAACAAACAGAGTCAATAACAATTATCAACAACAATGTTTAACAAAACTGATCAACAATAATGATCAACAACAATGATCTACAACAATGATCAACAACCATGATTAACCACAATGACACAATAAAAATTATCAACACCAATGATCAACAAAAATGATCAAAAACAATGATCAACAAAAATGATCAACACCAATGATCAACAATAATGATCAACAAAAATGATCAACAATAATGATACAACAACAATGATACAACAGCAATGATACAACAACAATGATCAACAACAATGATACAACAACAATGATCAACAAAAATGATCAACAAAAATTATCAACAAAAATGATCAAGAAAAACTATCAACAAAAATTATCAATAAAAATGATCAACAACAATGATACAACAACAATGATAAACAAAAATGATAAACAAAAATGATAAACAAAAATGATCAACAAAAATGATCAACAAAAATGATCAACAAAAAATGATCAACAACAATGATCAACAACAATGATCAACAACAATGATACAACAAGGATGATACAACAAAAATTATCAACAACAATGATCAACAACAATGAACAACAACAATGATACAACATAAATGATCAACAACAATGATCAACAAAAATAGCAACAACAATGATACAACAACAATGATCAACAACAATGATTAACAACAATGATCAACAACAATGATACAACAACAATGATACAACAACAATGATCAACAACAATGATTAACAACAATGACTAACAAAAATGATCAACAACAATGACTAACAAAAATGATCAACAAAAATGATCAACAAAAATGATCAACAACAATGATCAACAACAATGACTAACAAAAATGATCAATAAAAATGATCAACAAAAATGATCAACAAAAATGATCAACAACAATGATACAAGAACAATGATCAACAGAAATGTTCAACAAGAATGATCAACAAAAATGTTCAACAAAAATGATCAACAAAAATGATCAACAACAATGAATTCAATAATCCCTCAAGGGAGAGAGATGGATAGAGGACCATAGCTTAATAGTAATGCCGGTAACAGGTAGGGCACCACTTTGTAGTACTAAAATCACAAGAGAACGATTTGAACAAGGTTCCTCCAGGGATAACATTCACAGACAACATGAATTGGAACACATATATTGAGGCAATTGCCAAATTAGCTACAAGGGATGTGAGCTCTCTCTCTACTGTGCTAAAAAGGTGCTCATACCTGAGAGAATTCTGTATCCCTACAAAGCCACGCTTCGGCCATGCATGGAGTATTTTTGTCACATCTGGGCTGATGCATCTGCCACTAGATTTTTGCTCCTAGACAATGTTCAAAAAACGCCAACCCAATAGGTCCTGGACTATAAACTAAAATCCAACGTCTGTCCCATCAGCGAAACGTGACAGCCTTCTGCTTTTTCTGCAAGTATTTCAATGGCAAGTACTCTGACGTCCTCCGAGCCCTATTGCTCTCGGCGACAATACCCTCGACAAACACGGCAAGCAGCAAAATCCCACTCCTATGCTTTTGAGATTTCCATATGCCGTAAACGTTCTACTCGAATAGCGCTTGCGCTCGGACTTTTGCATTTTGGAAATACCTCCTGGGCCTTTGCTTCCCTGCTTGTACTGACATGCAGAAATTCAATGTAATGTGAACAGACATCTCGCTGCCCAACTCCATAAATAGTATCACAGCAAATCTGGTTCCAAATTAGCGCCTTGAAGCTAAGTTGTTCTTTGCTTTGTTTGGGATTAAATAATATAAGAAAGTACTGCTGCAACTACTTCCTGTTCTAAGCAGCAACGTATATGAAACATTAACTTAAATTTACCTATTCATTCGGAAAAACCTATCCCTCTAGAATTCAGGTGAAAATATCTCTGAAAATCTGAGTCTAAATCGAATGCATTTCTGGATTTCTTAAATACGTTAGTCCCTCAATAATGCATAATTCCACGTACATTATCTGAGATCTTTGATAAATTATGGTGCCTGCAATTTTAAAGAATAAAAAGAAAAATGTGAAATAAATTTAATCAATTCCTGAGTTTTTCACAAGAATTTTCATTTTGATTAATAGTGATAGACCTACATTTAATTCCTTGCTTAGTTCTTAAAATATAACAGTCTAGTTTGCGTTAACTACACGACAATGCAAACCTTTCAGTGGGGTTATGTTAATTCATGCTGGAATCTATATTAATGTTTTTGACTCATTAAAACCACATCATGCATATTTTATACGGTCACTACATCATCAAATGATTGTATTTTAGAATGATGTGTTCTCACTCCGAAAGTATTCTCATATATATATGTATATATATATATATATATATATATATATATATATATATATGTGTGTGTGTGTGTGTGTATGTATATGTGTGTGTATGTATATATATATATGTGTGTGTATGCATATATGTGGGTGTGTATGTATATATGTGTGTATACATATATGTATATGTGTGTTCATATATATATATATATATGTATGTATGTGCATGTATATATATATATATATATATATATATATATTGGGGTACTAGTGCACTTATTGAACCATGCTGAAATAATAACGTTATTATTTGAAAAGCCATTCATAACATGGGGAGGGGGGGTTGTACCTATTCTATACTTTAACTTTACAATTGAAGAAAAAACATATAAAAAAAACTTTAATTAAACTTGGAAATACGATTTAAAAAATAGCGCGGATCAGTAACTACACAAGCACCTACATTTGTATATATAAATGTTTGTATTAATATGGATATATGTGTATATATAAGTACATATATATATACGTATATATATATATTTTTTTATATATAAATGCATGTAAAATATGCATATATCTGTGTGTATATATATATATAGAGGTATACATATATGAATATATATGTGTATATCTATCTATATATCTATAAAAACAGAGATGTGTGTGCCACAGACGATTTCTGATTGGTTAATCCAATAATCACATCTCCTAAAAAAGTATAGTTCTTACGCTCTTAACTTTATCATAAAATATTTTGGTCTTATTTATTGTCCATCTTGGAAGGGTTTAATTTTTTTCTAACTTGCGATTTACAACTTAAAAAAATACGAAACTAACTTACAATCTAACAATCGAACCTCCGACACCACGGCCGCCATTATGAAACTAAACTAAAAAAAAAAAATACGCGCGTTCACTCGTTTTTTTGTGCATTTTTTTTTTGGGGGGGGGGCTAATTTAGCATAATAGTGTCCATTTAATAGTATTATCTTGAAAAAATAAAAAAATAAGGAAAATTACCAAAAAAACAAACAAGAACAACAAAAGTGTGCCGTATTTTTAAAAGTTTTAATGCGTTATTTTTATTTGCTTTTTTTATTTCATCGGTGAAGAAAATGGCCAAACAGAAATTTTGAAGGCCAAATTTCGCGAATTTGGCCTTTTTTTTAAGCAGTTTGGCCTTCAAAATTTCTGTTTGGCCATTTTCTTCACCGATGAAATAAAAAAAGCAAATAAAAACAACGCAATAAAACTTTTAAAAATACGGCACACTTTTGTTGTTCTTGTTTGTTTTTTTTGGTAATTTTCCTTATTTTTTTATTTTTACAAGAAAATACTATTAAATGGACACTATTATGCCAAATTAACCCCCCCCCAAAAAAAAAATGCACAAAAATTCGAGATTTATGGTTTTGACGAGATAATTTAGCGAATTGTCCGGACTATTGCGAGATAACCATCCATTAGTTTTTCCTGAAATTTTGCCACAAATTGTATTTCATTACATAGATGTGCATAGTAACAACATTTTTTTGCCGAAAATTCCCGATGCGTCTCCAGATTACATCGGTGAAGAAAAAGGCCAAACAGAAATTTTGAAGGCCAAACTACTTTAAAAAAGGGCCAAATTCGCGATTTGGGAAAATCGATGTGATAGGTTTTCGACAGAAATTTGGCGATTAAGTGGTCAATATTCAACGATTTGACCTTTGAGAACTCTACCAAACTCCTCCTACAATTCTGGGTCTAAACAGTAAACACTTGATATTTTAGATATAGATTCCTTGGACATGGATCTAACTTATTAACTTTACTTGATCCCTAAACAATAAATGTTAAGAGGTCATAATAGGGGTCAAAGTTTTAAAAAATTGACCGTTTTTTTTTTTCTCAGCATTAACCTCAAAACACCTGGGCAACGCCGGGCACCGATTGCTAGTGCGTATATATATGTATTTATATATTATGTACATATATTTATGTACATATATATGTATACAAATGTATATATATATGCATATATGCATCTGTGTATATGTAGTTATACATGTGTATATGTATGTATGACATAAAATAACGGTAGCACACCAGTTTCCACAGATCATCAGAGTTAAGTAACGTTTAGCCTTGCTAGTACCAGATGAGTGACCACTGGGAATTTTAGGCGCTGTACGTGCTCTCCACTTATCTTGGCATTGTTTTCAGCCGCCCTGAACCTCCACTTACATCCTACCCAACGCCGCCAAAAGCTTAGTGAGACGACAAACAACTATGGAAGGCAGTAATTGCTGAGTTGGCAGTTAAGAAATTCGGTAGTGTATCCCGTTGCAGTTAATCACCTGACGAAGGCCACAGGAATAGTTGGCCGAAAAGTCGTGAAACAACAATTAGAAGATGAAGATAATAGCCTGTCATATATTTATATATATATTTATATATATATATATATATTATATATATATATTATATATATATATATATATATATATAACTAATATTTATATATATATATATATATATATATATATATATATATATATATATAACTGGCCCTGATGGCATCCCAATTATAGTGTTAAAAAAGCTTCAACCAGAACTTGCTCCCATACTTACGAAACTATTTAAGCGCTGCCTTAAGGAGAAGTGCTTTCCGACCCCCTGGAAGACCTCCTCAGTTTGCCCTGTATTTAAGAATTCAGGTGATAAGTCATCTCCCTCTCAATACAGACCAATAAGTCTTCTCTGTGTTATGAGTAAGTTACTGGAATCAATATTAAATAGAGAAATAGTCAACCACCTCAGCAGGAATAACCTTCTTAGTGACACACAATATGGTTTCCGCTCTGCAAGATCTACCGCAGATGTGCTGACAGTTATATCCCACAGGATTAGTGAATCTCTTGACAAAGGCTTCCTTTCTAGGGCAATTGCTCTCGACATATCAAAGGCCTTTGACAAAGTATGGCATAAGGGTCTACTTCACAAGATTTCCAGCTACGGTATCACTGGAAATGTTTTCTCAATCATTAAATCATTTCTCTCTGATAGGCTCATAAGAGTAGTGGTAGATGGACAAAAATCGGAGGCCTGCAATATAAATGCTGGAGTCCCTCAGGGGTCAATCCTGGGCCCAACTCTCTTCCTGATCTACATCAATGACCTCCCTAAACACATACTTAAATCATTCGTTGGCATCTATGCTGATGACACGACCATCTACGGCAACACATCAAAGGCTGTAAATGACGAAGTTCTCTCGGATTCTCTCTCCTCTGATCACGAGCGCGTGGTTCAGTGGGGGAAGATGTGGCTAGTTACCTTTAATGCATCCAAAACCAAACTCCTATCCTTACATCATCAACGCTCTGATCCCCAGCTGGCATCAATTGTGATGGATGGCTCTCGTCTGGGTGAGGTCCCGTGTTTTGACAAGCTTCTGGGTTTGACCTTTACTCCTGATCTGAAATGGAACACGTACATCAAGTCTGTTGCCAAGGTCGCAGGAAAGATGGTGGGATCCTTCTACCGCTCCAGAAGATATCTCACTACTGATGCAATTCTCTATCTCTATAAAAGCCAAGTACGGCCAAGGATGGAATATTTTTGCCATATCTGGGCAGGAGCTGCCAAAAACAGCCTATCATGCCTTGACAGAGTACAAAATAGACTTCGTGGTTTAGTGGGGGGTGCCCTTTTCTCTACCCTGCAACCCCTCTCCCACAGAAGAGACGTTGCGAGCCTATCCTTGTTTTATCGTTATTTTCATGGCAGGTGCTCGTCTGAACTCCAATCCCTGGTCCCCCCTCGCCAATCTTTCACGAAAAACACCCGTCTAGCTGAATCCACTGTGAAAAATTTCCCCCATTCTATATCTGTGCCTAAATCAAAACGCGGATTTCATGAACAAAGCTTCTTTCTTAGAACTGCACGCCTGTGGAACTCTGTTCCGTCTGCCTGCTTCCCTCCGGACTACAACTTGGATGTCTTCAAGTCTAATGTTAACAAATTCCTAATGAACTGCCCCCCTAATTAAACACTTCATAAAATCTCCTCACTAACGTGATGTACTCACAATAACCCTTATCCCTGAGTGGCTTCCGGGCCTTGATAAGTGGTGATCACTGTGTAAAAAAAAAAAAAAAATATATATATATGTATATATATATACATATGTGTTTGTACACATATATATGGATATGTATAAATTTATATATGATATATATATATATATACTAGCAAAGATGCACACATATATATATGTGTGTGTACATATATATATATATGTATATGCATAACTGTATATATTATATTATATACATATACTAGCAAAGATGCACACACACATATATATATATACTAGCAAAAAAAAACTCGGCGCGAGCCTTTGCTGTATGTTTCCTGTTAAAAGAGTCATATCAAATGTAAGCGTAACCTTTGAATAAGACTAAGGAGAATTGTTGTACATGATTCCTGTATTAGGGGCCATTATCATGCTCAGATTTTTCATGATCGGTGTTTGGCTATATGAGAGTATATATATATATATATATATATATATATATATATATATATATATATATATATATATATATGTATATATATATACAAAGGCTATGACCTTGACATTTGATCTTCACCTTGAAAAATGGTTACCACCATCTCCAGGTGGGGGACCATCACCATGCCTGATTGGGTCATCAGCAGTCATGTGGTGTGAGCTCTAGGGACATTGTACACACAGACACACATATACACGAACGCTATTACTTTATATATATATATATATATATATATATATATTTACATTTATATGTATATGTGTGTATGTTTGTGTGTATACACATATGCGTATATATGTATGTATATATATGCATATATAATGTTACATATGAGTATATAACTGTATATATATAATGTATATACATATGAGTATATAACTGTATATATATATATGTGTGTGTGTGAGTGTGTGTGTGTGTATCTATATGTATATGTGTGTATATGTGTGTATATAAGATAAGGAAAGATCTGCATTTAAAAAAATGGTAAATATGATTTTTTTTTTTCTTTAAAATGGTCGTGTTTTTTTGTTACTTAAAAATTTAGCACTGATTTAATGTTTGATTTACGCGAATTTAAAATATATAAACTCATCCGTTTTATTATTTTTTTCGTCTTGTTTTTGTTCTGGTATTTCAGCTCGTTATCTCAACATGTCACAGTGTGATTTTGCCGTACGCAATTGCGTGCATATCGGATCACCCGTAACCCTATTATTGGCGTCCACATTTTTATTTCCATAAACAAAATTAGACATTTCTCAGGTGCAATATTATATCTTAAACTTTCGTTAAAAATGTTCAATTTGTCTAACTTGGCTCCATCGCGTAAGTAAGTTTAGGGAAAATGTGGCAAGGTTCTCACTTTTCTTAATATGAACAAGCAAATGAACTAAACCATTAGATAAAGTACTTGATGGTGGTTTCATAATTTCTACTACAATCTATCTAGATTGATTCGCAACGAGTTCTTGTTACCAACGTACACCGTTCATGTTTCTTAACTTGTTCTAAAATACGATGCTTAGCTTTTTAGTTATGAGAAATTAATGATTACAAGAAAGTTCGTCACAGTTTTGAAAGCATTACTTTGTAAAATTAATTTGAAATTTTTAGACAACCAAATAATTTTATATATGTTTTGGATTAAATGAATGAAATCATTGCTTTTATATTATATTTATGCTATTTATACCCCTGGTTGTATTGAGTTTAAGGCTTCAGCTCCTCGTGGAGAGAGAAAAATATAAGTCTAATGTTATTGAAGGGCGTATGTAAAGGAGTTTAACATCGAACTTCTCAAGACAGAAAACTAGCATGCCGCTATACACACATACACACATACATACATGTGCATCTATATCTATATACCTATCTCTCTCTATATATATACATATATATATACACACACATATATATATGCATACATGTACATATATATGATGATTGCAATGTCTTGTCAGACGAGTGACACTCCCTCAGACATTTAAAATCCATGAGCCCAAATACCTGAGGGAGTATCTATACAAAGATGATGTTACGGAGTCTTAGCTTTGTACGACAGCTACGTCTCTCTCTCGGTTCAAAATGTTGAGATCCAGCAACAAGCAAGAGCAAGATAGCCAGCAACAAATTAAACTGCATACCAGCTTAATGCGCGTACTGATCTTCCGCTTTATGTTTTTTTTTTAAATCAGTGATTTGCTTCTCCTAGAAAGGTTGCCTTCACCACGGCTTACGGGAGCCCTCTCCACCCCAATACACATATACACACACAAAAATATACACGGTGCTAGTTGGCCGTTGACCCAGAAAAAGAGTTCATTCGCCCTTTGGAAGGTCTTGTTTTTAATCCTTCAGGGAGACTAGCCGCCCTCCTTACCAAACAAGTCTGGTGGGGGAACCAGTTTAGTCGCCGGTGATCCGACCATGAGGCAGGTAGTACTGGGTTACATGGTACCAGTAGCATATGACATGACCTGACATAATATATATACGCATATATACATACACATTAATATATATACATACATATATACATACGCATGCATATATACATATATATATGCACATGTATACATATATATGTACACGTATATATATATATATATATATATATATATATATATATATATATATATATATATATATAGGGAGAGAGAGAGAGAGAGAGAGAGAGATGTTATTCGTTTTTGTTTTTGCGATAGGTCTTGAATGAATTCAATTATTTACGAAAGTGCATTTTTACCTAAATGCAAGTTGGGAATAATGTTCCTTTTAACGAATTTGGTACCCCACATGGGGTGCGGCATATATATTATTTTTAAAATATAATTATCTACTGACACGTGTTTCATCGTCTACGACTCATCAGAGTGTCTGAATTTAGCATATTGAAAATCGGGACCCCATGGTAAGAAGCCTAAACCCTTACCCCCCCTCGTCCACCTCGCTGACTGTTCGGATATATATATATATATATATATATATATATATATATATATATATATATATATATATATATATATATTTGTGTGTGTGTGTTATTTGTTTTGTTTTTTTGCGGTACGTCTTGAATGAATTCAATTATTTACGAAAGTGCATATATATATATACATATATATTTATATATGTATATATATATTTATATATATTTATATATATATATATACATAAATACATATATACATTCTCTTTGTTTTTATATAAGCAGTATATAACCTATAGAATGTATATCTTACCCTAATTCGATATTGAGCACTCCTTACCTCTGGAAGTATTAATATCGTATTATATATACTAGTATATATATATATATATATATATATATATATATATATATATATATATATATATATACTAGTAGGCCGCCCAGCATTGCCCTGTCGTAAGATACACTTAAATATGATATTTTGATAAGTGCAGATTTCCTATTTGTTATTATATTATATCGGACCCATTACATAGTAATGGCTTAATCAGTTTTCAAATAATGACTGGTACGCCACCATCGAGCATCGGAAGCGAAACGTTTAGATTACAGCTTACTTTTTTTCTTTGACATTAATGCCTGAGCTATGTAATATGTTTGCTGCAACGCTAAAAATTAAAACATGAACCAATGGTTATTACGTCGTACATACATATTCGTAATATCGTCATTCGCCCTTCACCTGATAAATTCCTTCTTTTTTTTTAAATTTTCTACACTATTCTCCGATTTTCCCGGCTAAAAGCCAAATATAAAGTTAAGCATGGGTTCGAATATCCTATTTATTAAGTTTCATGTCTATAGACCAAAAACTGACAGAGGAGTTTATTAGGCAATTGTTTTTTAAATTAATATATTTACGCATGCATAAATAAATCTAGAAAGAGGTTTGTGTTTACTATAACCTTTTTATGCAAATCTTACGCAAGTATAAATCATGTAGAATATCTGCATGAATAGAGTTACACGTAATACTTAACTACAGATGGTGATTCCATGAGAAAACCGAAAAAAAACTTTAAATAAATAATTAAAATGAATGTTTAAAAGGATATACAAATTAGCTAGATGTTTTGCAGATGAATGCGAGTCCCCGATCCATATATAACAATGGAGTATTGGTGATTATAACACACTAGCAGGCTGTCAGGCGTTGCCCTCTTGTAAAATACGTATAAATATTATATCATTTCATACAGAAACGGAGACATGTGCATGCGAGTGTATGTCTTCTCTAAACAGTCAATTTCTTGTTAGTAAAAAAAAAAATACTCGAGCTGAGATCGAAATAAACGATAACAATTTGCCCAGCTTTTCCCGCCTTTAAAAGGTGTCTCCAAACCTACTTAACATAAGGAATCTGCCATGTGAATTCTTCATCCATATTCGTTCGTGAAACAGGTGACAAACAGACAAAACTTCGATAGATTCCACGTTTTTTTATGCTGTGGAATACAAATCTCCGCTATTTTCAGAACTAAGTGGAATCAACCAGTCCTATGAATACCACTGATTGTAGAAACTAAACAGAGACATTCATACCATGTTTAACCGCATGCTACAAACACGTTCCTCTCATACCACTTTAGTGGCTCCTGTATTCTTTATGATAAATACATATTATATTTTATACACTTTACACTACTTGTGGTTTCTTTCATTTGTGACCTCTATCACGGCTCTTCAACAATTTTTTTCAATTTAAACCCCTTACTAGCCCTTTTTTCGGTATGAAAACTGATTTAAAAAAAACTGTTCCCATGTATAAATACACTACATACACAATTCCCGGCTTGTAGATCAAACATTCCTTGAATACACATTCTCACTTTTTTAGATACTAGCATATCTAGTTGCCCGGGTGTTTGGAGGTGTATGTTGAGTGAAACAAAAGAAAAAAAAAGCGGTCGATTTTTTAAACTTTGTCTCCTATTATGACCCCTTAACATTTAGTGATTTGGGGTCAAATCAAGTCATTAAGTTAAATCCATGTCCAAGGAACCAATATCTAAAATTTCAATTGTTTATACCTAAAATAGGCGGAGGCGTTTGGTAGAGTTTCAAAGATCAAATCCTTGAACTTTGACCCCTTACCAACCAAAATTATGGCCGAAAACCGATTACAAAGATTTCCCCAAATCTCAGTACCCTGTATATCAAATTTCGAGTCTGTAGACGGAAAATTGACAGAGATATTGTGTATGGAAATGTACACAGACAGACAAACACACACACTTTCACTTTTATAGATATATAGATATAGATTATTTAGTGTTCTAACGTGGTCAATTAACCTTACGAAGTAATGTTTTCAAATATAAGAGCAAGCTTTTTTCTGAAATAATATTCGCGCAAATCACGCAAACAATCCGTTTCCAAACTTTACAACAACTGTCCATAACATCACATGTATATTTGATCTTCCCAGAAGGACCGTTTCCTAAAAGTTTATACCAACAGTAAAATAAAGAGAAAAAAGGCATATAAGAGGTGTGTAAAAAGGTTAATTGCTCCGAATGTCTCAGCGAAGAATAGCTATATTAATTTAATAAACAAATTAGATAATATATATATATATATATTTTAAAAATAATTTTGAAATCAACCAAGAGAAAATAATAATAATAATAATAATAATAATAATAATAATAATAATAATAATAATAATAATAATTATCAGCACGGTCATGATGTGTGTGCGAAACCTTCTCCCGTACTCGAATGTTACTTACACCTGATAGAATTATTTGCATCTACAAAGTCATTGGTCGCCTATGCATGGAATATTTTTGTCACATCTTGGCTGATGTATCTACTTTACTCTCGCTCCTAAACAGGGTGAAAAAAAAGTAGCAACCAAACTCCAACCTCTGTCCCATCGCCGAAATGTGACATCTCTGCTCCTATTTTACAAGTATTCTAATGGAATGTGCTCTGATTAACTCAAAGCACTTTTACCCTCATGACGTAGATGCACTTAACAAACCCGTCAAGTATCAATAATTCTAGACATCCATAAATGTCGTAAAGCGTTCTATTCAAATAGCTCTTTCACTCGAACTGCTAGACTTTGGGATTCTATCCATTGCTCTTGCTTCCCTGGCTAATATGCAGAAGTTCAATTCAATGTGAACAAACGTCTGTTATATTATGCAATTTTGTTTTAGGATTCAAATACACAACAACACATTTGGTATAAGCAACAGTCCTTTTTTATTCCTCGTTGTCTCTCTGTTATAGTGGAGAGAGAAGACTGGGAGAGAGACAGAGAGGAGTATATCGTTGCGTCCGCTTGGTTGACAATCAAATCTAAATCTGCCAATCTTTTTGTGTCACTATCCTCTGTCAACTTTTAAAAACATCAACATAACCAGATTCCTTCAATTGCTACATTCTTTCTCAAACAATAACAAATGGTGTTTACATTCGTGAGAAATATTGAAACAATTCTGATTTAGATGTTATGTTCCTTACATTCCATCCGCAGACGCGTGCCACATTTTTATCCATATAAATACATACATGCATATACAGCTATTCACATATATATATATATATGCTAGCATGTCAACCCGGCTTAGATCGGGCCCTTTGTGTTACCCGTCTATCTTCCCAACTCCAAATAGTAACCCCTTACAACAATCTTGCACTGTTCACTGTTTGGGTTGAAATAACATTAAAAGTAAATAAAATATTAAAAAATATCATAACACGAATAAAAAAATAAACAACAGAAGCATTTACATGGACGATTTACAAGACTTAGAAAATGAAGCATGGCTGTCGTGTTTTCCATTTAAAATAGGATGCCCATTTCTGCAGAAAGGATAGACTGAATTCATATAGCCGCAGTTTCGATGTGGCAGCCAAAGTTTTCATCTTTTCTCTTTCTTTGTGGGCGAATACATTTTCTAAATCATATCTTTGAAAATATCATAAAAAAGAGAACAGCGCACATTTTCTCGATTGAACGCTTTCTTAGAGTATTCTTGTCAGAATACATGTATAAACATTTAAAACAACCTTCACCTACTCCACTGTGATGGCGCTGAGTGATGAGAAGCAGCTATAAAAATCCAACAACTCCCCCTTTATCTCTATCTATCTATCTATCTATCTATCTATCTATCTTTCTTTTAGTGACAAGAGAAGTTTTCTGCCCTGCTCAATTTCACGTAATATTAACAGCTTCCTGTCTCTGTGATGCAACTCACTCTTTTCAGTTCTTGGGTTTACGTGATAATTTATTATCTTATTTTTATTCATGCACACCTTAATAGTACTCCACTTGTTGTATATTGGTTTATATTGGAGGAGATGATATATTAAACGTGCCATGTGGTATCTAGTGGATGTGACATATTGTTCTTTTAACAGACAAATAATAAACGTATAAATCGTATGTATGTTGTTTAGCCAGTGGACATTATATTGACGTGTAAACCGAGTCATGTTGTATCAGACTTATCGCACGGGATATTTTTACAGTTCATATGTAAGAAGAAGAATATATGCTTCATATCTTTTTCTTGAAGAGTTTTTTTAACTTCCTGCTGCTTCGTGACGAACCATGAAACGATCAAAACAAACCAATTGAGACATCTGTTCTTATTTGTGAAACCATTAAAACAACTCTTTATATTTTTATAATATAAATTTATTACAGTTGTCTCCAATGGTTTTCACAGGATCTGCAGTTTCTACATTTTCTGTTCATACAGCCCGCTCCTAGCTGTCTGCCCACCATTGTCTAGAAGTCTGTCTGCTCTGTTGGTCAATTCTCAACTCCCTGAATCTCTCCAAGACTAACCACGTCACCCAATTACGTGTCTCAGACCAACCTAATGTTTCCATCTAGTTATATGTTTATCCAAATCCAAAAAATGTTTACATCTATTTTCTATTTTCGCATTCTTTTTTGCGATTTACACGTCAATCATTTCTTCCTCAATTTAATTGTTTATTCTTCTAATCATAATAACTGATCCAGCGAGCATCCGTCGCTCAAATCAATTAATAAGAATACAATAACAATAATAATAATGTTTTGACCATTGCTCCCGCTTGCCACAGTTAACAGATACTACGCTATGATCACAGCCTAAAGGGTCATAACATTACACGCTGTTATATAGCTACGGAAAAAGAAACTCGAGAAGAGAAACAGAATCTTTAATGGCAACCAAACAAGACAATGGAATCAAACCTTACTATGAAATTCCTACAGCAACATAATCTGGCATAGTGATATGCGACAAGCGGGAGAAGGTGGAAACCCTAGTTTGGGCGTAAGAATGATACTTTTCTGTAACAAGATATGACAACGGCATATTCTTTTCATTGATTAAAATCTCGATTATATATCCGATACAGTGCGACACATCACTCTACATCAAAACATATAAGATATCAATGGATATATACTTGAGAATCAAAAGAAGGAAAATAATATGCTGTTGTCATAGCCCGAGTTATAATGTATAATACATGTTGAAAGATGTTTCGTCGGGGATGCTGAATTATCTATAACTGTCTGAAGGTATTGAAATAATAGAATGTCTCAGGAAATATGCCGGAATGTCGAGATATAGGTAAAGAGATTCAGGAGCAATAGATTTAGAAGTGTGAAAGGTGGAACGATTAAAGAGATAGAGAGATAGATAAAGAGAAAGAGAGAGAGAGCTATACAGATTTAGGACAGATGGCGAAAGGAGAAAAAATTAGAATAAATAGAAAGAAAGAAGGACGAAATTTAGCAGAGAGACAGATTTAGGGCAGAGAGAAAGAGAGAGATATTGGAACGAGAGTTAGAAATTAAGAGTAGAAAGAGAGATATAAAGTTAGAGAGATTACGAAGAGAGATTTAGAAGTGAGAGAGAACGAATCAGATTAAAGAGAGAGTAAAGAGGCTAAGAGTGATTTAGGAGAGATAGCGAAAGAGAGAAAGAGAGCGATTTTGGATACAGAGGGGGGAAGGAGAGAGAATTTAGAATATATAGAAAGAAAGATGGGTAGATCTGGAAAAGAGATTCAGGGGAGAAGTACAGAGAGAGAAAAAGAGAGGGAGAGAGAGAGACAGGGAGAGGACTGTTAAGAAATTCCTCTTTCTATAGAATACATGTTCACTGGCTATTTCAGATTCCAAGATCTGTCTAAGGATGTCCAAATGTCGATGTCTTGTCATTGACTCCATCCAAATGGAAAAAGGGAAGAAGAAAAAAAAAACAATTTTGTCAATTTAGAAATGGTAACCGGCCTTGAGATAATGAACGGATTTATTCGGGTCTCAAGCGAGTCACATTGAAAAGGTCAGGGGTCTTGAGAGCGTGCAGTGGCCAGTTCAACAAGAGATCGACCCGACAACGAGTGAGATTTTGCGCGAAAGAATACAATAAAATCCTGCCAGAAGATGGACGAGTCCTGTGGGGTAAGAGCGGAGAGGCGGAGAAACAAGGATAGAAAGACGGAAAAGAAAAGCGCTTGTGTGGGAAAAACAACAAGCCCTTTGGGTTATTGGAACCAGCGAGGCCTCTCTCGACATCGGCCCATGAATCAGAATCTCTCGATCGGAATTCTGTGTTCTGATTCCAAATTGTCCTCGGGGATAAAACGCCCCCAAACTGAATGTACGCGCATGCATGCATACACGACAAATGTCGCGCTATTGCTTTCTGGAATTCTTTCACTCTTTCTCGAACGCACACACAGACACAAGGGCACGCACGGACACAATCACAAATTCAACCACGTATACGTAACGTAGAATATTCTTTTATAGTGGAATAATAACATTCGCACAAAATCTATGCACATACGTAAAAGAGATAAGGAGTATGCGCATATTAATACATACATCCATAAAAAAGCATATATACATATATGCTATAGTTATGAAAAGCAACCTCTACGGATACGCATGTGTTCTTTTCCCTAATGACATCATAAGACCTAAACAATTAGCTGGACTATTTCCTTCTGATATAAAACAATTTCTTCTGTACACCGTATGTGCCATAAATGTATTTTCAACTTGCTACTAACCTCTACTCCCGTATTGAGCACTATTAAAGTCAACACACACACACATACACACACACACACACACACACACACACACACGATGGACGATTAATCGGCATCGGACTCGAGAATCGAAAAAATCAGAACTTTTTGGAGTATCGGAATCGCTATCGGAATCGGAAAAATATGTGCCTATTTTTCGATGCCAAATACGATTCTTTTAATTGGTTTTTATCTGAATTTGTTTAAAGAAAATTCTTCTACTGCTGATAGTAGTAATAATATATATATATATATATATATATATATATATATATATATATATATATATATATATATATAAATTACAATAAGTTTACCAAGGTAATCAAAATGGTAAACTTAAAATATATTATAAATATTAAAGAGTTAATATTTACAAGTAAAGTAATCTCAACCAGATGTAAAAGCTCAATAAAACCGAAAAGGAAATAGAGCTTGTGGTTTCATTAAATACTTTTACATGCAAAATCCGATCCCGCATTTTGCTAATTCTTGCCCTCTGATGAGAAGGGGAGTATTTCTTCGAAACACCGCGGATTAAGGACTATCCACTTATCTTGTGCTTCCTTTTTAAAATTAAATATGTTTGTAATTCTTTTTAAAGATGTTTTTTAACATGTTTTATTAATCATTTGTTCATATATATATATATATATATATATATATATATATATATATATATATATATATATATTACATGGTAGTCACAACTTGTCAAGGCCCAGAGGCCACTCGGGGATAAGTTAAAGTTAGAGACATGTTCAGTTTTTCATATAGTGAAAATCATGCTACCACCAAAACTAGGGATTCGGGATTGGACCAACTTTTTTAAATCCTCAATCGTGAAAATATCTCATTCATTGACCAAAGACTGAAAAGATAAAGTTTTGTATCTGAACAGATACTACCTTTTAATGTATTTTTTTGGGAGGTAGGGGAAATAAAATAACATACCCTTAAACCGAAAATAAAAAGATATTATAAAATTAGCAAATTTTTAAATTGTACCTTTTTGTTGTTTTTTAAATATTTTGAGCAGACAAAAATATACTCGATTATGAAATATAATGACCAGGAAAAGTGTTACCCGATTTAATGCAAATTAATAACTCTTATCTCCAAGGCTTTTAACCGGTTTAGGATTGGACAGATAGGATAGGAGTGTTAAGCATTTTTTTTTTTTTTTTTTGCTATGGGAGATAAATTAAGCATGTTTTACTTTCAAAGGTGGTCTCATCTGGTTTTATGGCATTGCGAACCAGGTTTAGGATTAGACCAATATTAAAGATTAGTTATCTGTCCCAAAACGTTAGGATATCCTAGCAATGACCAAGATTTTTGTGATTCCTTCAGTCTTAATCTTGAAAATATGGTGCAATCGGGAGAAAAAGGTCGTTGGTAAAATGTAATGTATCGAAAACAAAGCGTCTTTCCTTTCTTCCCTGTCGCTCTGATTCCCACCATTCCCCAACTGAAATGAATGGCTCTCGTCTTAGGAACCTCATGTCTTGACAAGCTTTTTGAACTAATCTACACTCCTGATCTGAAATGGAACACATTAATCAAATCTGTTGCCAAGATTGCTGGAATAATGGTTGGATCACTCTACCGCTCCAATAGGTATCTCACTTACGATGCAATCCTCACTCTGTATAAGAGCTAGTAACCCCATAAAATGGAGTACTTTTGTCACATCTATACGGGAGCTGCTCCGCAGGCCCTATCCTGCTTTGATAGAGTTCAGAACCGGCTTCGAAACCTAGTAGGTGCTGCCCTTTTCTTTTTCTGCAACCTGTTTCGCACAAGACAGACGTCATCGGGAGCCTGTGTCTGTTTTGTCACTATTTTTACGGGAAGTGCTCGACAACACTCCAATGTGTGCCTCCCTTTGCCAAACGTTCACAAAAAACACTCGACTAGCTACAATCTCTATGATTTCTCCACTCTCTATCTCTAAACGCAGATTCCATGAACAAAGCTTTTTCCCCAGAACTGCCTGCGTTCATGTCGTTGACATGCTTTCCGGTTGAATACAATATGGTAGCCTTCAAATCTTATGTAAACAAATGCATATTAAGCCGTCCTTAGAAATAATCAAATTATAGCAAATTTACACTAAAAGAGATTACTACCAAACCACCTTACGTTCATCAAATATTATCCCCGGATGGACTTATGATAAGTGGTGACTCTCAAGTAAGAAAATAAAATGAGGGATTAGCTCACACATACAATTTTCTATGACACTTCGTACGTTTAACAAAAATAACAACAACACAACGATTTTACTTTCAAGTAAAAAAAAAAAAGAAAATAAGCAATAGAACTCTTTCGTGCTCTGAAGGAGGACCATTTTATGATCGAAATTAATAAACTCTAAAAAAAAAAAAGGAATAGGAAGAAAAATAAAAAAATGGAACTGGTTTTTACTCTTAATGGAATTATTTTTTTCTATTTTAATTAAAACGGTTGCATCTGAACCTGTTCTGAAACAGTTTTATATATATATATAACTACTTAATTTACTCACATAAAATTAATATACGAAAGTATAGATTTATGCGTAAACTTTAAGTATTTACTTCAAAAGTGCTCAATACGTAAATAGAGCTAGTTAGTAATTTATAAAATATATATGGCGATTAAGCTACACTGAATATTCCGCGTTTTATCCACTCTAGGACTCTTCAATTCGCGCATAAGCCTGAAGAGTCCTAGAGTGGATGAAACGCGGAATATTCAGTGTAGCTTAATCGCCATATATATTTTATAAATTACTTTATATATATGTATATATATGTGTGTGTGTGTGTGTGTGTGTTTTAAATTCAAGCCTGATCTTATTTCTAAAACACTGTATACGTTTATATAAGAAGAGTTATTGCATTACGACTTTCAGAAGATAATTGTTTTTCTAATAATAAAACCGTAAAATAACTCGCGATCCCAATAACTGTATGGCTACGTTATTTAAACAAAAGCAATATTACTATAATTTCAACTTGCTTTTATATTTTGTGCACACAAAACCCAAGCTGATTTTATTATGGTCTCTTTGTCTGGAAGAATAATTTAGGGTGCAGTTATATTTTATTTATTCATTTCTGTGTCTGTTTTATTTCTTCTCCAACAGTTTAATAAAAGGATAGAAAATAAGGACTTACGCCATTTTTTTTATCTCCCGGACAGTTTTTATGTTTGTTTCTTTTATTAGTAGAAGCTTATAGTCTATAATATGACGTCATATTTGTATATACGGTCTGAACGACAGCTTACCATCTACATCTCTCTCAATCGCTTTCTCTCTCTCTCTCTCTCTCTCTCTCTCTCTCTCTCTCTCTCTCTCTCTCTCTCTCTCTCTCTCTCTCTCTTAAGTCTTTCTCTCTGAGTCTGGCATTCACTCCCTCTGTCTCATACGTACAAAGGTACATTCTCGTCGGGCTGACTATCTTCCGTGTTGTTTTATTAAGTTTGGCAATAACGTAAGCCAATAGAAATCCGATTGGGCATGGCAGACAATATAACTCGTAATTTGATAACCTCTTGGTTATGAGCGAAATATTTCTTTCATATAAAATACTTATAGAAAAGCCCGCATCGACTTGTCTTCCTAGGAGGACAAAGGTCAGTTTTTTTGTTTGTTTTTTTTTGTTTCTAATGGATATCCCGAAACTCCCCAAAATTCACTCTCTAATAAACAGAAATACAAATCCCCCCAGTAATTCGGGAGTAGCGCTCCTTCCATGAAATATCTTATACACTATAAAAATATATTTAAACAAATTGGGCACAGGGTCATCAAAAGTGGAGATAGCAAAACCTCAATGGTCACTTTTGTCTCTCCTAATCTTAGCTATAATTACTGCAGTCACTACAATGCCATTAAGTCCAAGAATTAGATGAGAACATAATGTTAGCTGTCAGATTTTGTGGTATATCAACAAGCTATGGGTCATTTAATGATAGAATCTCAAACGATTTTGTGTACGATTGGTTTGTAGATTAATGTAGGTAAAGCAACGTATCTGTTCGTTAACCGTTTAATTCTCTAAAAGTTACTTGTAATTACAAAACGTTATTCGAAATGGTATTTATGCAGAAGAACCATGCTATTGTCAGGACCTTTACGGAAGCAGCTTACGTAAAACTTAGGAGAGTGCCGAAACACCAAGGCAATAAAATCGCAAGAGACAATAGCAACACTCAAATAAAAAATCATTAAAAAAAAACAGTTGTTTACAGTTCTGAATTTTTTAGATGAAGGCTGACTGTTTGTATTAATTTTTTTGATGACAGCAATAACCCGATCGAAACAAGTAATAAAAACAGTTGTTAGTTATCCTCAGTTTAACATTAGAGGGTCACATAGTTATATTAATTTGAAAAAAAAATGCATGGTAACAAAAAGTGAAGCAGATGGAATAGGGCGAATTACACCTTGTCTCGGCAGCCGTGTTTAACGTATATCTTATTTTTCTTCTAATAATATTATTGGAATTCTTTCCTTTTTTCCTTGTACCTATTTGTGAATTATTCTACGGATTTAGTCTTTTGGATTATTTTGCACTATCTTCCAATTACGCGATTTCCTTGGATTTTACTTGTGCGAATGGAAATTTAACTAACTTTCTTGGATTTACATTTTTGGATTTTACCGTCATTGGATACTTTACCTTTTACCAGACTATCCATTCACGTGAAATCACTTTTTTCTTCACCCTATTCCCTCTGCTTCACTTTTTGGTATCAAGTAAGATCTATGACATACTTGTAGTTTCATTAAACACTTTTGCAAGCAAAATCCGATCCCGCATTTTGCTAATTCCTACCCTCTGATGAGAAAGAAAGTATTTCTTCGAAACTCCGCGGATTAAGGACTATCCACTTATTAAGTGTTTTCTTCTTCAAATTAAATATGTTTTAACTGTTTCTCAACGTGTTTTTGAACATGTTTTATTAATTATTTGCTCTTATATATACATATATATATATATATGCATATGTTTATATATATATAAATATGTATGTATACATATGTATATGTATATATATATGTAAATGTGTATACATCTATATATATATGCAAATATGTATATATCTATATATGTACATATGTATACATCTGTATATATAAATGTGTATATGCATATATATATGAAGATGTATATATATAGTACATGTATATATATGAATACGTATATGTATATATGCATATACATTAATCTGCATATGTACATATAAAAATATGTATGTATAAATAAGTATATATACATATATATGTATATATATAAGTATTTTAATATTTTTATAAGTTTTTCGTACGATCTATGACTTTTTCTTTTCTTGCATTTTTACTTCAATATCCTGAAGATGTCCTATGAAATAAGGACGAAACGTTGATTATTTTAATAATTTGATTCGGTTTTTCTATTTTTCTCAAAACACAACGTCAACCACCGCTGGTATTTTTACATTTCTTATGCATATATAAGTATGTATATGTATATCTATATATTTATAAAAGTGAAAATGTGTGTGGCAACACTTCTTAACCTATATACATTACGAATTGTTTATCTACAGACTTTAAATTTTGTATATATGATGTCCATACATATGGCAAGCGTTTTAATCCGTTTTTATTTTGCAAAAAGTCTGCTAACTCGTCAAAATTAAAAATTGGTACGTTAGAGTCATCGGATTTTTTTTTATATTTGCTTACTGTTTAACGAATGCGCATGCGTGAATAGTTCGCGTTACTTATTACTCATGTTAAGAGTAAGTTGTTTGAAAACGCGTTTTGAATATGGTGCCACGATGGCCCAATGGTTACACTACTCGACTCCTTGTCTTTAGATTTTGGTCTTAATCTCAGCCTGTGTATTTTTTTTAAGTAAAAAAAAAAAAATAACATAATAATCGCATGCACATATTTCAGTTTCTCTTTTTATTTAACTTTTTAAAGACATTACCTTTACTACCGAGCAAGGTCGGGCCCATTTGCTAGTATATATAAATATGTGCTAGCCAAACTAAAATGATCTCCAAAAAGGAATCCCATAAACAATTAACAAAAAAAAACCTCATAACTAAAAAAAAACTTCTAACTAAATAATATCTGAAGAGAGCTACATAAGGCTCGAAACGCGTTATGAAAATACTTAAAAATATTAAAAAATTATAAAAGTATTTGAAACCAACAATTGTTGCTGGGTGCTCTTTTAAATTTACATTTTTTTCTCTCGTTCGATTCTACACATCCATTATTTTTAAAACACAACTATTACTTTATCCTTTATTATTAAATTATAACATAGCACCCAAACACATTTATATTATGCTAGTCTACCCTTTGGCTATTTAAAGGTAAGATGAAAAATGTTCAAAATAAAAAGTGATTTTGAAATTATATTGCCTTTTGTAGTCGCGAGGAAAAATATTTTACGTGATGAGTGAAAAAATAAAAATGCAAAACACAGAAAGCCTTCAGAGCACTACTGCAAGCACTAATTAAAATAAAAGAGGACCTATTAAAAGCACTACTAAAACCAAGTTTTTATCTACCGCCTCCCTGAAGAGGAATTATTTTAAGTAAAACCTGCAAAAAAAAATTCGTCAGAATCCACAGGAGCGCTACTAAAACCAGTAAATATGATTATAGGTAGTAATTATATATATTTATATTTAAATCAGTTTTTTTTTAACTCGACGGGGTTAAATTAAATTTATTTCTAAAGAAACACGTAAAAATAAGTTAACACAAAAAATATTGTTGACCTTATGTATGCTTTGAATAGCAGCAGTGGCTCTTAATATTAGACTTGAGAGGGAGAGGGAGAGAGAGCGGCCATGAAATAGGTAAGCAGACGAATATTTTGAAACCGGAAGTCAAAGACCGGATGGGCAGTAAAAACGCCCAAGCAAGCAAGAAAGCTGATCTGAGCTTTATAATTATACAGCTTTCTCTTAGTCTCACTGTCTGTTAGTTTGTCGGCCTGTTCCAGTTTTTCTATGAAACTACAGGCTGAAAATATTAAAAAAAAAATTATTTGCTGTTTAAAAACGTTACAATATTTATTCGTGATGGTAAGAATTTTGGACCATCCTGTAAATATTATGTTTTTGTACAATAAACAAGGCACATGTATACCCTTCATTCTATATGCAAATATACAAGCGTGTGCTGCGATGTTATAACACAACTGTACACATTACTTACACAAGGCACTCAATATCTTGTTGTGCTCGTTGTGTGTTAAACTGTTTGTTTGTCCGTTCCACTTTTTCTCCGAAACTACGGTGCCGATCTAGCTGAAATTTGGTAGCGGTCTTTGTTATCACAAGGAACAACGAACCAAGTATTACAGTACCCGTTTAATGCATTCTTGTAATCAAGGTGGGTCATATAATACAACCATATTTAGAACTTTAGTCCTCCACTATTGTACTATGTAAAAAAAAATATTATAAAAAATATATCTGTTACATGAATATATCTATACCAGCAGGGTACCAGACGTTCCCTGGGATTGGATGATGATCAACGAATGTTCCAGCCTTCAATATTTTTATTGTCATCAAAATCGTTGAAATCGGCCATTTTTTTTATCAAATCGATTAATCGCCTGCTTTAGTTGGGCAGCTATAGCGGTGCAGAAGAATAGAACAACATGCCTATCTGCATTGACTTAGTTCACAACACATTGTAGTCTACATTGCACTGTAGAGAACGACTGTTTATTTGATAAAATTACTTTCATGTATAATGGCTTGAATTAAATATTCGAATGCAAAAGCCAAGTATCATGTTTCAGTTGTGCTCTCAACAGAAACATTCCTTTCACACGCGCTTCTGCCATATCAAAGTTTTATATATGCCTGGCCTTTCTGCCTGTGCTGTGATAATGGGTTGATATAAAGTTTAAAATGGAATAGTCAAGTATCATGGTTCAATTGTTTTAAGCAGAAACATTCATTTCGAACGCGCAAAGGACCTTGATTTCATATGCTGGGCCTTTCTGCTTGTGTTGCCAAAAAAGATCTTCCCAAATGCACTCGTGATTTTAGGCTGTATAAGGTGTTAACTTTAGTACAAAATGCCTTGTTCTTTCTTTCGTCGAATTTTTTTGGTTATCGGTTAACTGTACTTATCGTAGCCATTCCAATACCAAACATAGGTTAGAAAACTGGCTGGTACATAAAGTACATTTGTGTGAAATTTCATAAAAATTGGCCTAGCCGTTGCGGAATCCATAGGGAACGAACTAACACACACAAACACAGACAATAAGTTCTTTTTTTATAATCGTAAATATATGCATGTATATATATAGAAAAAGAACTGGAAATGGATGAATAGATAGAATGTGAGAAAGCTATAAATAAA
>NC_136490.1:42905629-42923129 GCF_053919585.1 Euprymna scolopes | reverse complement strand
ACTGTACTAGAAAATTACGCACACGTGTTTGTCCTGTATGTTAACAAAAAAAAAAAAACTTTTTCCATGCATAGAGTATTGTTGTCATATCTTGGCTGGTGCATCTCCTACAAGACTTCCACTTTTATACAAGATCCAAAATATAGTTTCCAATATGTCCCGCATTATCATCCAAGCTAAAACTCCTGACCCATCACCGCAATGTTGTATCGCTATTCTTTTTTTACAAGTACTTTAATGTAATGTGCTCTGACGAACTCGTGTACCTACTCGACATACATATCTTCGACAATCTCAGAGAAAACCCCACCTGTTAACTCTAAAGGTCCTTAGATGATGGAAAGGTTTCTAATCAAATAGGTTTGTCCTCGGACTTTGGAGTTCCTCTCCCTGCTTCCTGCTTCCCTGACTGTACTGACATGGAGATGTCTAAATATAATGTAAATCGTCTTTACTTTAAATGGTCTCTTGTAAACATGGTCTCAAATAGTCCTATTATCTAAATAGGAATATGATTGGTTTGAGGTGAACAAGTGTAAGAAAGTATATACCTATAGCCATTATGAAATTACTGTTTAAAAAAGAGACATTTAATAATGAATTCCCCTTAAAGGTTGATTTCTGTTGGATAAAGGTAAGAGCGTTATTCATCAGATTGACTTTATTAAGTGGGTTCGAGTCCCGCGACCAAAAATACTTATCACTTTCTGCACTGAGACTTGCGTAAGTATGAAACACTAGTGGCTGTAAGAATAAAAAGTTATCGATAAAGCTTGTTCAAACAGTAATTTTAAACTTTAATAGACTCTTTATTTTTAAGGATATTTTTCTGAAATTTTAACACAATCTTACTAAGACATTGGGACATGAGAAGATAGTAAAGATATATACTTTACACTATATTACCCTATGTAAAATAATGTTTCTTAAATGTTGCCCATTTTAAGCTTCGCATATGTCTGCCATTTCCAAACCATTATTCATGGCAGATTGCAGGATTTTTGGATTGCGATTTAACTCCCTTATTTTGTTTCTGATGTTTTACTTCAATTCTTGCAAGGTGTAGGGTGTGCAAAAAGTCGCTCTAAGAATTGAAGGAAAACATCAGGAAGGAAACAAGGAAGTAAAATCGCTTTCCAGAATTTCTGCAATCTGTCATGAGTACTGTTTTTGAAAGAGCACAAATATGCGAAACGGAAAATAGGCAACATTTAAAAGACGTTATTATTTATTAATTAGGATGGTTTAAATTTTGCAGTGTTTCGAAAAGTATATATTAGTCTGATTGCGTTAAAATTACATAAAGATATCATAAAAAATAAGGAATCTAATTAAGTTCAAAGCCCTTTAGTTACTTGTTGGGTAGCCTGTGTTTGTTTAAAAGAATACTATAGGTATGAGTGCCCTTAAGTAAAATTAAAGTTGATCCCTATTTGTGAATTGAGAATACAATGGCTAATTAGTTGTGTGCATCATCCTTATTAATAAATAAATTAATTATTAAATTTCCTGTTTGTCCGATTACTCTCATCACTGTCTAAATAATGATAAGCTCACTTACAAGGCTTCATAAGTATCTTAATGACTTCCATTTTTGGATTAATTCTTAATGGCATAACGGAAGAGTGATTACCTATGTTGAGAGGGTTCAAGTCTCGCGGCAAGCAGTGATTACTTATTACTACTCTGATGTTTGCGTAAGCACGAAATACTACTGTTTTCAAGTATAATAAATTTTAATATGTATTGGAAAAATCTAAATATTAATTTCCTTGTTCGTATATCAAGTGTCACAAAAAACATCATCGTCGAAAACGTAAATTAATAAGAAACGAATTCCCTCACTTTATAGTTGCTCTTTATCAGTTAAACATTATTAAAACCAGTTCTTCTCCAAAAAGATTTAAGAAGAACAAAAAAAAAGGAAAAAAAACATTGCTTTGTGTTTACGGTTTCAAATTGGCTATTTTATTTCAACATTTTAAAAAAAGAGAAGAAACTGCACTTTATTTTTAAAAAGTTTCTTTTTTAAATTAAAAATTTGGGCAAGTGAATTGACATATGTTCTTTTATAATTTATAGGAAACATTATTCAGAAAAAAGAAACAGAACAATATGTTGTGTGCTAGATGTTCATTGAAAAAATCTAAATATTGAAACTAATTGTTTTTAGCTTTAAAAGGTTAAAAAAGAATTTGCTAAAAACTTGTTTTAAATACATCGTGTTCTTTTTCATTTTTATTGATTTTAGTTATAATGCGTTTAAAACTTTCAACTGTCGTGGTATTTCCACGGGTTATACTGGTATTCTACTAATGTATCTATTTCTTTATCTCTCTCTCTCTCTCTCTCTCTCTCTCTCTCTCTCTCTCTCTCTCTCCACACACACACACACATATTAATATATATATATATATATATATATATATACATACATATATATAAACACACACACACACACACACATATATATATATATATAATCGAGGTAAGACACGGATTAGAAATCAGATGAAAAATCTTGATAGATATTACTTGAAGTAATACTTTCAGAGCGATCCAAGTGAAAAAGGAGAAGGTCAATATTTAAGAATAGAGCAATATATAAGTTTAGTGGTTATATTTAAATTCTGAAAAAAAAACAACATATAGAGACATATATTCGAATTAAAAATTTGTTGTTTGACAAAAGGAATATATAGAAGGGAGCTGTGTTGATTCCCTTAATGCATGGATTTTCAATAATGGCTTATATCATCAGAGGAAATAAAATGCGGTTAGCAAAATGTTCAGCTGCGAATATACACTTATTTTGCTTTTCAGTACAAATATTGAAAATAGTGGTTTGAGTGGTGAATGATAATTATATAGAGATAATTAAAGGAAAAGGGAATTTGATACAACATGGGCAGTCCATTATCGGAAGGAGTACGCAGAATATTGGTCCAGGGGAGAAGGCAGTAATCCCATATAGCAAAAAAGCTTGGCTGCTCCTTATTGATTTTCCGAAAGGTATACGGGGCAGCCGTATTCGTTAATGCGTTGAGTGTGTTTTGGTAGATGTAATCCAAAATATTTTAGGTGTTAACACAGTGTATCAGGTGTTGGATGGATATACCATTCCATTGTATATATCCCCGTGGGTAATAGAATTTGAGCATTGAATTATGTATGCAATGGACCTCGAAATGAATGATATGGGTAGCAGAATAATCCGGGAGATGATATTCAGAACGATGTATATATATATATATATATATATATATATATATATATATATATATATATATATATATACATGTATATATATACATATATATGTGTATATGTATATATATTATATATATGCATATATATGTATATATATAATATATATACACATATATATACATATATGCATATATATATACATATATATTATATATACATATATATTATATATACATATATATATATATACATATGCATATATATACATATATATACATATACATATATATATATATATTTATATATGTATATATATATGCGCGCGCGCGTGTGTGTGTGTGTGTGTGTGTGTGTGTGTGTGTGTGTGTGTGTGTGTGTGTGATAGATAAATGTATGAATTTCTTTTCAACGAGTATGACGCTTATCTCTTCCGGGGATATAACTGCATATCTCTCCCAAAGAGAGAGAGAGAGAGAGAGAGAGAGAGAGGGGGTTAAAAGAGATATATACAAGTTGACGAAGGTCTGGAAATATTAACGCCATCCCCAGGAATGGTCAACACACCCTTCCATTAACATGAGTATGATAACGGTAAATACCTACGTAAATATAAGACAGAATCGAATTAAGAGACCGTGAGGAGGCAATTTTATCCCGCGCATCGACAGAGCACCAGACTAGTTTTGAGATACAACTCGCTAATTCTAATCATTATCCGGCGCGTAAAACTAGGCATTTGAAACTGTATTATATTTATTAGAACTGTTAAACCATTAGTTCGACCCAAACGGTGAAAGTGGAAAAATGAAGCGAATAAATTACATGACTAAACGTTGTTACTTTATAAACAGTTATGGCGGGAAAATGGTCGCCATGCGTATGTATATTGTTAGTTGTACGGTGGATGATTGTTTGTCCATTATCAATGTAAATACAGAACCAGCTCTAGGGAGACCGGAATTATTCGATAGGGGTTGGTTTGAACATGGCGAAATTGATTTTTTTAACAGTGCACTGTAGGCCTCCTGGCTTTTTGTTTCTGTATTCTCATTTATAAAGTAGTTCGAAAAAAATATATCCTCGGTTTAATTGCTTTTTTCTACAATAGCATAGTAAAACATAATGTCGAAGGAAAATCTGGTTGAGACTTAAAAAAAAATACTGTAAAATTATACTAAAATGTATTCTTCATTAGCCGAGGATAAAGTGATAAAGTGTTATATCAGGACATATACTACACTTGGCTTCACAAAAACAAAAAAACATGTATTTTAATAGGATTTTCTGGATATGACTGCAGTATAGTTACACATTCACTTTGTTTTACATCGTTAGGATGTTAAAATATAGTCCTTCATATATATATATATATATATATATATATATATATATATATATATATATATATATATATGAATATATATATATATAAATAAATAAATATATATACATATATATATAGATATATATATATACACAGGGTGACCCGAAAAAACAGGCCCCCAACTCTAATTAGGCCCTGTTTCTTAGTGTTTTTTTTTCGAATGAAATGAAATTTTGGTCATAACTAATTTATTATATTCAAAACCTCACATGAAAACACTAGGGTCTTTAGCCTTTTTTTCTCTGTTCTACAGCATATGTTCTAGATATACTTCCTGTGTTTTTTGTTTTCTTTTTTGGGGGGAGGTCACCCTATATATATATATATATATATATATATATATATATATATATATATATATATATTATAAGTTACTCACTAGCTCTACCTACGTATTGAGCACTTTTGAAGTAAATACTTAAAGTTTACGCATAAATCTATACTTTCGTATATTAATTTTATGTGAGTAAATGAAGTAGTTATATATATGTGTGTGTGTGTGTGTGTGTGTGTGTGTGTGTGTGTGTGTGTGTGTGTGTGTGTGTGTGTGCACCATATTGTATCATTTAACATTGGACAAGAAAAGAAACTTAATTAGAATAATGATAGATGTAGAATTAAGGATAGGACAAGAATAAATATTAAAATATGAGGAGAAAGAATTAGGGGGTTGGGTTAGGGAACTACGCAAGGATAAAACAGAATTTGAATTAAAATGGTCAATAGTAGGTAAAGCAAGAAAATATTAATCTAGTAAATCAAAAAGATGTAATCCATGTTTACTTGTGTCATGCCACATAGGCTTCCTACATAAAAATAAATTCCTATTATCACGCTTTATACCTCGTTAGAATAACATATATATATATATATATATATATATATATATATATATATATATATATATATATATATATATATATATATATATAGTAATTTATAAAATATACATGGCGATTAAGCTTCACTGAATATTCGGCGTTTCATCCACTCTAGGATTCCTATATATATATATATATATATATATATATATATATATATATATATATATATATATATATATATATATATATATATATATATATATATATATATATATATATATATATATATATATATATATATAATATATATATATATATATATAAAAGGAATATTTTGTGAGTGAAATATGAGTGTAGTAGTAGAGTGTTTAATTTAATACTAAGAATTAAGGATAGTGCAATGAATAAATTAGTAGGTCGTAAACTTAAGAAAAATAGACTTAAATTTTAATTCAATAATTTTAATTCGAGATATTTTATTAGCAAAAAGAACAGAAATAAAATATTAAGTAATTGCAAAACATTCAGATGAACAGGTTATGATGGGTTAAAATAGACTAAATCAGAATATAACTTTGAAATAAACTAAGTGAGAAATTTAACTTAGATTTCTATAAAGAGAATAATGTTAGAACTACAAGTTTAAAACTAAGCATAAGAGATTAATACAGACAAAAACCAAAATAGTGTATTAAAAATATAAAGGAATTTCGATAAAATTATGAATCGATAAATGTGGGCAAAATCGAATTATGTCCCTTACACTGTCTCTATACACTGGGGGGTACGGAAATACGCGAACGTTACCCAAAGTTAACATATACAACAGAGTCCTCGACCATTTCTCTTCTTCAAATACAGACATACACCCTGTGTTTTTTGTGATGATTAAACATTTTACATTAAATAAAAACACTAAAATAACCGACCATTACGTACTGCAATAGTACCACTTCTCTTTTTATTAGACTTTTCCATTATACCACGCGTGGCAGGGTAAAGTACGTATTAATATAGGACTGAAAATGATAGATTTTAAGTTATATACACAGCATGAAGTGAAGACAAATAAAAACTAAGGTTATTTAAATAAACCTTTTAATTCATATTTTAAAAAGGATCAAAGAAAAATAAAGATATCGTCACATGTAAATAAAATAATAAATCAGAGAGGAAAAAAATAATTATAAAAATAAAAAAAACATTAAAAGATTAAATGAATATAAAAATAGAAAATTGTAAAAATATCATCTAAAATTAAGAAAAAAGAAAGTGGGATGCTTTCTTAATTCGAAGGGAATCCAAAGAAATACACGACTTAAAAAATAAAATACAGTTCAAATTGTTTATAACCTTATTTATTTATTAATAATGTTAGAGAAGATCAAATTGTGCCATAAGTTTCAAACAATGATCGGGTTCGGTTCAGATTTTGAAAATAGTGTTTGAATTTTTACGTTATTTGAATTAACGAACAACTCGCTAATCGGTCATCTTCAGAGAAAATTGGTCTCTAAAGGGTGAAGGTAACTGTTTTTAGTTTTGTTTTGTTTTATATTTTTTCGGCAGTTTATTCGTACGGGTTTTATTGCAGACAATTTCACAAAAATATTTTTTATAAACTCTAAATAAGGGGAAAATATTTTTATCCAATAATATCAGAAATATTGGTTATAAAGATTACTAAAAAATAGTTTATATTAAATAATTTTACGGTGAAAACGGTGAGAAACTACCCAGATGTAAATTAAGGAATACTTGTAATATAGAAAACCTTTAAACTTTAATAGATTATTCATTATTTATGATATCTTTTTGTAATTTTAACAGAATCTAATTAAGACATTAGAATTTTTTTACATGCAAAATTCAAACAATTTTATTTTAAATGACGCCCCTTTTCAGCTTCGCATATTTTGGCTCTTTCTAAAATAGTATGCATGACAGAGGGTAGAGTCTCTGGATTGCGATTTTACTCTCTGGTTCGATCCTGATGTTTTTCTTCAATTCTTGCTGGGTTTGTTAACAAGAACCCTTCCTTAAGATATCCACAAAAGAAAAAGTCGGGTTTAGTCAAGTCTGGAGAACGTGGTAGCCATTTGACATTAACGAAAGATGGTGTCTTTCGCCCTAGGTGCCCTTGACCCATCTTGCTGAAACAGTAATCTGGGTCTATTTTGAATTTGTGAGCGCAGAAAGTCTGTAATATTAGTCCGGTATCTCCAATAAGTGACAGCATTGTCATCTTGATTTTCAAAAAAGAAATAATAAAATAATCCAATAATCTTCTCCGTTACTGCACACCATACAGTGCACTTTATGGGATGCAACTGCTTTTTATGCTTTGGATTTTCACAGCCACAAAATCTGTATTTTTTTTCATCTTTTTTTTTTAGTAACGAATCCATTCAAATGAAAATGGGCTTCCTCTGACATAATCAACTTTTGCAGAAAAGTGTGGTAATTTCAGACAAGTTCTTGCATTTGAACTACACATTGAACCTTTGTTTGAAAATATTAAGGCTTCAAGTGTTGAACAAGCTGCACTTTATAAGAAGAGTTTTAAACTGTGCAGAATATTGTGTAGTGAACTTCGACATATCCCAAGTTGTATGGAACGTCGTCGAATCGATGTTTCAGGATGCTGCTCTACGCTGTCCCCCTCTCACACCCTTTCCTAATTTTCCTTTGTGGTAATGTTTCGAAGTCTGCACTTCGCGGAAGATGAAATACAGCTCCCTTGTCTTCACATCGGCGCACAATGTTTCGAATGTGTTGTGATTTGTGCAATTTCTTACATGAAAATGCCGTAGATAAGCTCTTTGACTCAATGCAATTGACTCCGAGTTTCGGTAAAACAATTTCACAACTTGCGTCCGATGATCAATACTATACTTATCTATAATAAATTTCCAAAAGATTATCTGTACAATGTCTGAAATAGAGAAAAAAAATGATCAGTAATGGTAAAATGATAAAGATTTTGCACTTTTCAGTAACATTTTAGACAGCCTGGATTTATATTTTATATATATATATATATATATATATATATATATATATATATATATATATATATATATATATGTGTGTGTGTGTGTGTGTGTGTGTGTGTGTATGTGTGTGTGTATGTGCATAATGAAATATGAGTAATTAAAGTTATATATATATATATATATATATATATATATATATATATATATATATGTATATGATTTTCAGAATGTGAAAGATTGTATATAATAAATTCCACAGCCAAATTCAATTTCTTGTGTGCGGGGTGTTTGCTCAGTTGGTACAGTGCTTGCCTCGCATGCAAGAGGCTCGGGTTTCGAATCCTGAGTTAGGATGTGTCTAACTGATGAGTCCAAATGAGGGCGAAACTCGAGTCTTGGACTTCCGGTTCGTTGACTGTCATGGCTCTTGTGAGCTGTGACGTTGTTTGGCTGTGGAATTTATTATATATATATATATATATATATATATATATATATATATATATGGGAAATTTAGAAAATAAGAAGCCTCCTTAGGCCAAGCCACTTCGAAGCTAAATGTTTTTATCAGAGTAGGAGAAGGATCAGGATTATACAAAATGTAAATATAAATAAAAACTGGCTTGATAACATTTAGATAAAAAATGAGAATGAAGGAATAAGATAATATGGAGGAAAATCATTAAGCAATATGAAAAGTAAGCACAGCATGTAAGGGTAAATCTGAAAGCTAGTATATATGTAGGTAATAGTAAAAAAAAAATAATACGGCTCACAATAATAGGAAGACAGATGAGTAGGTGGAGAAGGAATAAAAGGTTATAAAGAAAGTAAATGAGGAATACGGAAATTCCTATATAAACAGACAATATGAATATAAGCAAAAAAAAAGGATTCAAAAACTATCAAAAACAGTGATTAAAAAAAAACAACTTTTCGTAAAAAGATTTTTAAAAAATGACCACATAAAAATATAATAAAACATATTCATACAAGTTCAAGTGAAATCTTTAGAGTAGGGTTCCGGAAAGCGAAGAATAGGGATATAAAGTTTGGCGAATCAAATCTTGGATCAATCTTCGTAAATCATGAGAATAGTTGTAAAGCGTAAGGAAATCCTTGAAACAGGGGTAGAATCCCGTGAATTAATCTGGAACTGTTTGCTCCTCTTAAAAGTGTGGAGCTTTTCTTATCTATATGCCGCAGTACACATTTTCCAATCATCAATATTTTTCCTCTTGTATCCAAGCTCCACCTACATTGTTGAGCTATTGATTATATCGATAATCTCCATTTAAAAAAACAGTCTATACTTATTGAACATCTTTATGTATATATAAAAAGCGGCTCTTTTCATTCTTGTCAGATACGGATACCCACTGAAGGAGGCCTACACTTGAAATTATTATGACAAGAGTTACAGAATTTTGACCACGCCTCTTCTGAGTCGGCCCTGTTTTAATAACAGTTGCAAGTGTATATGTTAAGGTCGAGTGGAACTAATGCTAAGAAAAACGAATATATATATATATATATATATATATATATATATATATAATAAACCCAAATGAACTTGTAACAAGTGTTGTAACCCAACATCCGTTTTACGACTTCTGGTTTGGCATGCATACATGAACAAATAATCAACGCTACAATAAAACGCATTGTTTTACTGTGTACGTTTTCAGTGTCTCAATTGTTTTGTTTTTTTTTTTTTTTTCGGGTTTAAATTATCCAAATAAAAAATTGTTAATACCTTCTCCATTTTTTTACATAACTTCATTTCCGTATTACGTTTACGTTATTTTAACGCAATTTTCTTAAAAATAACTCTACTTAAACCATAAGAGGATTTTACAACGGCGATTTACCAACCGAATTCATTTTTTTTTCAAATTTGTTATCAATTTTTTAATATACCTTTCTGAAAAAGTATTCCTTCATTTCTTCTACACTACCAACATAAGTAAATAACCCCGGTTTTTTTTTTATTGGCCTTAAAAATAAGTAATCAACGCGACAATAAAACGTATTGTTTTACTGTGTCGGGTTCAGCGTCCAAATTGTTTTGTTTTACTCGTGTTTAAAAGCTATATCAAAATTTGAATTTAACTGTAAGTATTATTGTATTTGTTCAATGCACAAGTTTTTAACCTTTAAAACTATACAAAAAATAAAAAATATATTTTTTATCATTCGTTAGAAAACCATCTACTCAGTAAGTCATTTAATCATCTGCAATCACTGCATCAACTCGCTCTCAAATTTACTATAGTACTAATAATTTGTTTTTTAAGGGATCATCGGTTGTTTACCATGAAACACTGTTATATATATATATATATATATATATATATATATATATATATAGATATATATGCATATATATAGATATATATCTATCTATATATATATACACATATACATATATGCATATATATATATATATATATATATATATATATATATATATGTGCAAGTGAGATAAAGTTTAACACCAATGCATTAACCTGGGGGGTCCTTCTGAGAATGAAAGGCGGATGTCTCTGCGTAGCTTAATTACCACGTATTTTTTTCATAAGTTACTAGCTTCTCCCAGGTATTCAGCTCTACTGAAATAAATACTAAAAGAAATATGCATATTAACCATTAAAAGGAATTTCAATGACTACCTGGAAAATATACCCTCTGAACTAAGTGCAAAAGAGATACAAACAATGGCACTTAAATGAGCGACTAAAAACGTAAAACATATCTCACTGGAGATGTACGAACTAGCAGATGGATTTTGGGCCTCTTACTAAAAATATAATGAGAAAAGTATACGTACACACACGCGCCCGTGAAAACACACACATACGCACACACACGCACACACATATCTGGACGCCCATCTTCTATCTCTCTGTCGTTCTCCTTTTCTCTCGTTATTTATTTAATTAAAACAATAAAAAATCGTATATCAACACATATATGTGTGTGTGTGTGTGTGCGTATGTGTATGCATATATATATATATCTTCTGTGGGTGTATCCGCTGTATATATATATATATATATATATATATATATATATATATTAATATATATATATATATATATATATATATATATATATATATATATATATATATATATATATATATACTCGGGTTATTTATTCAAAAGTAATGGACTAATGAATTCAACGAGGTTGTTAGATAGTGCTCAATAAAAATAATAATAAAATAATTTTGAATCGTCAAGTCGCTACCTGATGATATCTGTTGTTTGATTGAAACAAGTGGCTATTTGTAGCAGCAGGATGTGACCATGTTTATATAACAATAAACAAATAAATATATATATACATATATATACATATATATATATATATATGTGTGTGTGTAGAATGTTTCGTAGCATATTATACACACATATATATATATATATATATATATATATATATATATATATATATATATCAATGCGCGAATATATATACACACACATACATATATGTGTACGTGTGTGTCTGTATGTGCACATTGGTAGATGTATACTAAAAACGTTTGTGTGGATGTTTATACGCATACATACGTGTGTGTATACATATGTTTGTGTAGATGCATATACGTACGCATTTTAGCGTTTATCCATATCACCAACTACCTATGTACCTATCAACTGTTAAAAGAAAAAGGAAAAAAAGCCTATAGCTTTAATATCAATTAGGTTTCTTAATAATATTTTTTAAATCTTTGCGATGCCGTTTTAATGAATTAAAATTCCACTATTTAAGCAAATATTCCGCAGAACATTGCAAACCTGTTCCGCAATTTTATTTGTAAATTTAAATAAACATTAACAAAGTCCTATGAATTAGAAATCATTTAACTGCAGTCGTTATTTCGTGAAAGGACAACGTTCCCCTTTTTCCAAACTCAGAATAATTGCTGTTTTTATTTTTCTTTGTGTTTTTTTCTTTTCTTCTATAATTTCATATATATGTTCTACAGATTCTGCGATCTGGCTTTCTTTTTAACTTCACCTCGATAGCCTGGTGAGAGTAAAAGACATTTGCCCTTCACGAGAGAAATCTCGGTACTCATGTATTTTTGGTACAGCGCTGAAATAATAGCGTTATTATTTCGAAAGCCATTCTTACCATGGAGGAGGTTTTTTGTAACTATTCTGTGATCCACTTAACAATTTAATAAAAAATTAAAAAGATGTCGTAAAACTTGAATTTAACCTGAAAAAAAATATAATAACATAGAGCGTACCAAAAATACATAAGTACCAAATCTCTCAATATTTCTTGTTCCTCTCGGAGATCCAAGACAATACAAGCAAACAGCAATTCTTGTAATGGTTGTTTATAAAACACATGCTACCTATTTGTTTGAAAATATCCAGGCGTACACACACACACACACACACACACACACACACACATTATATCATATATATATATATATATATATATATATATATATGTATATATATATATATACATATATATATATATATATGATGGATATCTGCACACACGCGCACACATATATGTGTTTATGTGCACATATCTATCTGTACTATTATATATAAGTCACTTCGTGTGTGTGTTAATGTTAGTTCCTTATAGGTTCCGAAACGGCTGGGCATATTTCAAATTTCACGCAAAGCTAATATATATGCCTGGCAGTGTTCTAAGATATGTTTTGTACAGAAATAAATCCGATAATATCGAAAATCCCCCAAAAAATTGACTCGATCTTAAAAATAGATTTTCTCTCTTATAGATGCAAAATAATTTTTACAGGGGAATAGTTTACCTTACACGGGCAGGGATGATAATAAGATGTTAGCAAATCATTTCTTCTTTTAATAAAATCAGTTTTATTATATATATGGAGATGTAGCTTAGTGGTAAAGCTTTCGACTGCAGATCGAATGATCCCCTGTTCAAATTCGGGTGTACCTAACTATTTTATTTTCATTTTTTTTTCTTATTAATGTGCTTAATTTACGATAAAAGAAGAGGTCTCCATTTAAACTCGCCGCAAATCATTTCTTTGTTTGCATATTATAAAACTAAAACATTAACAGGAAGTGACTTTTCCAGGGCATTCTTAATCAAGCCCAAATATCAGCTGGCATGATATTGTAAACAAATGCAGACGGGATTTTATGAACGACATTATCATTATTATATTTTTATTTATTTTTTATTTATTGTCAAATTAGTCCACCGAGCAAATTATTCATCGTAATATATAATAATTAATCGAGGATTGATGCTTTAATATTACATACGCCTGAATGAGAATATCATGTTTAAGCGTATTGTTTAACCGGGCACAGCCCGGCTGTCAACTAGTTCGTAATACATTTAAAATAAACACATAACATAGTATACATAATGCTCTTTCGTACATATATTTATAGACTATAATACATTATATCATATCGTTTCAGAAGTTCTTAAATACAGGAGCAAGTGCGCAATGTACAAGCAGATTTATAAAGTATTCTAAAATATATGTATTGCAAACAATCTATACAGAATGGTTTACGCTATGCAGTTTTAGCCTGAAGAATAATCTGTTTATATGATTTAATTAAAAAACAGAAATATATATGTGCGGATAAATAGGTAGACATTCTCAAAATCGAAATAGACTCGAGGGTAAATAATGCAGAAATGTTTATTAATTAAAATATTTTAAAAACATCTTTCTAGAGGCATATTATAAAGAAATATAAGTGCATAAGAAATATTTGCACCAATATATATATATATATATATATATATGATGATTGCAACGTCCTGTCAGACGAGTGCCACTCCCTCAGACATTTAAAATCAATGCGCCCAAATGCCTGAGGGAGTATCTATACAAATGATGTCTTAGCTTTGTACGACAGCTAAGTCTCTCTCTCGGTTCAAAATGTTGAGATCCAGCAACAAGCAAGAGCAAGATAGCCAGCAACAAATTAAACTGTAGACCAGCTTAATGCGGGTACTGGTCTCCCGCTTTATGGCTTTTTAAATCAGAGATTTGCTTCTCCTAGAAAGGTTGCCTTCACCACGACTTACGGGAGCCCTCTCCACCCCAATACACATATAAACACACACACACAAATATACACGGTGCTAGCTGGCCGTTGACCGAGAAAAAGAGTTCATTCGCCCTTTGGAAGGTCTTGTTTTTAATCCTTCAGGGAGACTAGCCGCCCTCCTCACCAGACTTGCTTGGTGAGGGAACCAGTTTAGTCGCCGGTGACCCGAACATGAGGCAGGTAGTACTGGGTTACATGGTACCAGTAGCATATGACATGACCTGACACATATATACATATACACACACACACTTTGTATATTAATTGTTTTTACCAATAAAGACTAGACTTTTTTACGCTTAAGCAACCCTGACTATTAAATTCAAAGCCTATGTCACCATAATTTATCTTGGATAAAACGAACATTTAAATTCTGTTATGTCAAATCGTGCTATAAACATATCTTACCTCACATGTGTTATATATAGGTGTTTTTTTTTTATAATGCATTTCATCAAGTATTCTGTCATATTAAAGACTAGCAGGGGTACCCGGCGTTGCCCGAGTGTTTGTTTCCGGGACGGGGGGTGGGGAGTTTTAAAAAATGTTATGGTAGGTAAGTAGGAAGGATCAAACTCGGAGTCATGAGTAAAAGTAGGAAAATAAAGTGTAAAAAAAAAAAAAAAAAAAAAACATCTGCAACGTTAACAGTTCGGCCACCAAGAAAAGTCCATTCCCGTTGTTTAGGAAAAAAAAAAAAAAACAAACGACTACGGTAGGTCGGCGCGAACGTGAAAATATAATGTGAATTGTCCAGCACGCTAACCACTACGCCACAGAGCACAGCAGCTTAGTTTAGTGATTTTAAATAACTTCAGATGAAAGAACTACGAAGCCAAACCAGTGTTCTCTTCTCAACTGTTCCTTGTGAACGATCCCCAAACGGTGTTAAGTGTTGGCAGGGGGAGGAGGAATTTATTAGAGAGAAAATATTTTACCACTTCCATTGATCTTAACCGATTTTGGCCGTGACTTCTCAGCAGAAAAAAGTATAGAAATCTAAGATTATCGAGGAATTTGAGAAATAATAAGCCTATAACACACCTCAGATATTGTTCTGCAGTTTGTGCATATTATATTTGCATGAAATATCTTGATTTTTAATCCTATTAATGTCAAAATCAGACGGGAAAAAATGAGTTCATTTTATTTATATATATATATATATATATATATATATATATATATATAGAAAGAAGATAGATAGAAGAAGAATAGATAGAATAGAGAAGAGATAAATAAATTCGTAGGAGACCTATATCCTTATTGTTGCTCACTAGGAGCTTTCACATAGGCGAACATGTAAGAATTCTCTTAGAAAACAGCTTTTATTATAAGTATTATTATTATTATTATTATTATTATTATTATTATTATTATTATTGGCTCACAAGGAGCTTTCACACAGGTAATAAAGGATCTCTCTGGTGTTTTCTGGAGGTTGGGTTACAACAAATTTCTTCAGTTTTCTAGTATTGTCTACCTCTTTTGATATAATTTTCAAATGAATTTGCATTATCGCAACAGCTGCTTACCATTGATTTCTCCCTAGCAGCAGCCATTGCTCTTCACTGGAATTATAGTGGCAATAAGCCTCCCCAACTTTACAGTTCTCTTCACATATGTCCATCGGAGGTCTTGTCAGTGCTCTCTCTCTCGGTCTTTCCATCCTCCTTGATCCTTCTCTGCTATTTGGGATCATTCCTTTTTATGGGAGGTGGCGGTGATTGGGTAATCTGAGGAGATGGGGGATGGAATATTATTATTATTATTATTATTTCTACTACTACTACTACTACTACTAATAATAATAATAATAATAATAATAATAATAATAATAATAATAATAATAATAATACTATTCACTGTCAGGACAAGATCGATTATTTCTGTGGTGTTCTGTGGAGTCAGAATGACAACAGATCTTCCTAAATTTCAAGTATTCTCTACACCATACAATAAAATTTGCAAATACATACATGTTTCGTAACAGTCGTCTATTTTTTTTTTGTTCGGAGCGAATATTTGTCTTCACTAGAATTTGGGTGTCAAGGTCCAAGTTCTCTTCGCACTTAACCAGTGAAAGTCTGGTTAGTGCTTTCTGTCCTCGGTCTTTCCATCCTCCTTAACCTTCTACGACTATTTTGTGTGGCGCTAAATTATTGCGACACTAAAAAATGCTTTATATATATATATATATATATATATATATATATATATATATATATATATATATATATATAGCGTGTCCAGGGGTGATGAAAAAAATCCAATAAAGTGCTCGATCGTAGATGTGAGAGCTGAAGATACAATATTTATTATGACACTATATATACATATTTCAAGGTCGTACCATTGGTTTCGATACACCGAAAACAGTAATAATATACTGTGGAAAATCGGTATAATCTCTTCGGCGACAAAGAAAAATCTGAAACTAATGCAAAATGAACGAACATAGAAGAAACGCTAGACGAGCGTTTAAGACTCAGAATTTCATATTTAAAAAAATATCGTTTTAAAACCGACGTTGATAGATTATGATTATAGAAGAAAGAAAGGAAGAATGTGTGTGTGTGTGTGTGTGTGTGTGTGTGTGTGTGTGTGTGTGTGCATGCATAGCGGGGAAGGGGGTGCGATGGAAAACTCTCTAAAAAATATAAAGGTCCTGTTAAAGCCATATTAATAAATAAAAGTAGGACAATTAACGGTAATAAATAATGAGAAAGGCATGAATATATTAATATGATTTATACAAATTTTAAAATTATTTAAATTAATTAAATTAATTAAATTAAATAAAATAAGGATAAAGATAAATAAGGTAAATTTAATAAATAAATAAGAAATAAGAACTTTAAAAGAATTTAAAATTTTTTTAAAAAATATTAATATTTTAATTATGAGAGAATAATAGTGAATGGAGAAATTTAAGATAATTAAAATAATTAAAGGAAATTAATAAATATTAAAAGACTATACAAC
>NC_136490.1:42883129-42900629 GCF_053919585.1 Euprymna scolopes | reverse complement strand
CCGTTGCCCGGTCGTAAATGCGCCTAAATATTAATATTAATACAGAAACTAACACATGTGCATGTGAGTATTATGTTTTTTGGTTTGTTTGTTTTTTTTCTGCACAGTGCATTTCTCGTAATTAAAAAAAAATACTTCAGCTCAGATTGAAAGAAAAACCTAAAGACAATCAGTCAGGCACGATAACCATTAGACCAGCTTGACACAGTCTTTACAAAGTGTTTTTAGACCTACTCATTCTTTACATCAAAAAGCTGTCATGTTTCACATCCGCTTATAGGCATTCGTGAAACAGTTGTGACACGGATAAAAATTTGATCACTCCAAAATACAAACTATTTTTAATTTTAACCCCTTAGCAGCCCTTTTTACGCATATCCGACTACTCTATATACCAAGTTACAAGTCCGTAGATAAAACATTCGTTGAGTACATAGGTTGAGAAGTATCCTCACATATATACACATTCTCACTTTTATAGATATATAGATAGATAATGCCAGCCTTTCTTCTCTTCTGATGAGAAGCGTTCAGCTTCGAAATGAACGGCGTAAAGATTCTTTTTCCTACCCTGATCTCATTTTCATCTTTATTGATCTGATGGTACAATATGTCACTTTTATTTCTCATCTCTTTAATTTAATGTATGAATTGCTCATCTTAAACGGGTAGAGCTTTAACTATCCTGTATATGTTTGCTTTAATAAATATTAGCAGGTCATAAAATACGCTTAAACATGTTTTAGTTCATGCAGATGCCGTATGTATTATTACAGAGCAAATTCTTTATAGAATATTATATTGTACCTAGAACTGATTTCAAAAGATTAAAACATAATGAGTTTGGTTCCATGAGCCAGAATCGAAAACAAAACATTTAGCGCTCCAGCCGTGTTCTCTACCGATATAGCTAGCGAGAGATAGGTAGGAAAGATTTCACACACACACACACACACACACACACACACACACACACACACACACAAAAAAAAAACTTTCGCAAGAAACTTTCACAAGAAACACTCGTCTAGCTGTAAACACTATCAATAATTCCCCCCACTCTTTATCTGTGCCTAAACCTAAACGTAGATTCCATGAACAAAGCTTTTTTATTAGAACTGCACGACTGTGGAATTGTCTTCCGTTTTCCTGCTTTCCGGCTGACTACAATATAGTTGTCTTCAAGTCTAGCGTAAATAAGTTCTTGATGAGCCGTTCCATATAAGTTATTTAATTTAACAAATTTTCATTACTAATGATTATTATATTGTCCAATTTCTACTGTACACTCTTTAACCCTTATCCTTGAGTGGCCTCTTGGCCTTGATAATGTGTTGATACCTATGAAAAAAAAAGAACAAGAAAAAGTCCAATGTGAACAAGTTCTAATTGAATCGTCCCCCTAAGTAATCCAAGTTACAAAATTCCCACTGTTTACTATGCTAAAATCACAATGACTAATGTATACCTATTAACCCTTATCCTCGAGTGGCCTCTGGGCCTTGATAAGTAGTGACACCCATGTAAAAAAAAAAAAACACACACACACACACCTTTTAATTTCGGCCATCATATGCCCACTCCATACACGCACACATTTTTGAAAAGCGATAAAGCTCGCCGCTAAAAGGGGTTCGTCACGAATCCACTAATTATCCGTTTGCTATTGTAGATAAAATTAGTTTTGCGTGTGGAAGGAATGTCAACTCCCCCGTGGGTACTTGCATTCGGTACAAAAATACTTCGTAACGCACACGTTGGCTGTTTCTGTCGGGAACGACAATAAACCAATCCTTTTTTTTTTTTTTTTTTTACACAGTGATCACCACTTATCAAGGCCCGGAAGACACTCAGGGATAAGGGTTATTGCAAAAGTAGAGGTAATTCCTTGTGAGGTGTAACTTGTTGCGACCCCTTGTATTCATGATATTCCCCAAGGAGTTCATTACAAATTGCATCTGCGTAGGCAAATTATGACTGATGGCCTGCTTTAAAGGAGAGAAAATAGTTCCCTAAATAGCAGCATTTCGTATTGGTGAAAGAATTCCTTAGTCTAGAAAGATATGTATTTCTCTAAACAAAGTCAAAATATACGACCATTTAACTCTAGTCTTATAGGCTCATTTTTAATATACTATGGATACCCACGAAGGGGTGCCTGTGTGTAAAACTTTTGCGGCAGGAGGTGCGCAGTCTCCAACCACACCTCTCCTGAGTCAACATTGTTAAATACCAGTGGCAAGTGAAATGTGTATACAAGACGACTGGAAACAAATGCTGAGATAAGCGGAGAGCACATACAGCGCTTAGAATTCCCAGATGGTCACCCTTCTGGTATTAACCAGGCTTAACGTTACTTAACTCGGTGATTTGACGAGAACTGGTGTGTCAACGCGATTATGCCCTATACAAACTTAGTAAAAACTGTATAGACATCATTAGGGCTATGACAACAGCATATTATTTTCATTGTTTTGACTCTCGAGTGTGTAACCGGTGATATCTTACATGCTTTTATATAGTGATGCGGTCTTCAGCTGATTAACTTGGTCTAATTTTGTTGGATATATACTCGAGAGTCAACATAATGAAAAGAATAAGCTGTTGTCATATCCCTAGTCATCATAAATTCGAATCAGATTTGGATTACGTAAAGAATATAAAATGAGAAGAAAAAGCTGTTAAAAGATGTGATTAATATCAAATATGCTCATAGCTGAAATAATTTTCGAGACGAATGCGATCGAGTTAGAAGTTCATTCTGTTTTGAGAAAGGTCTAACGAAGTAAATGAATATAAATGAAGAAATAAAAGACGCATAGATTGTTTTAAAACTTTACTTCGAAAAGCACACATTTCCTCGAAAATGCGCAAAAATCAAGAACGCTCCAATTTCTTTATAGTAATAAATGACACACACACACACACACACACACACACACACACACATATATATATATATATATATATATATATATATATATATATATATATAATATAAAACTGAATGGCTGCGTGTGTGTGTGCGTGTGCCCGTGTGTGTGTGTGTGTGTGTGTGTGGTCACGAATAGGCTCCTATATGGTTGACATTTTTAAAAAACTGATTACATATAATGATAGAAGATGTATTGAGACACAGGAATGGGTATATTTGATCTGGCAGAACCGTGATTCATTAAAATTGTGGGGTCTGCGTTCGCGCCTGGTCCACAAATATGGAAATAAAAAAGTTAAAAATTAAAAAAAAAACGTTTACAATTGTTTTTAATATATATATATATATATATATATATATATATATATATATATATATATATATATATATATATATATACATAAGAATAATTTGATAAGTATGTTTTAACTTAAATCGAGATGATATAATAAAATTGTGGGGTCTGCATTCGCTACAAAATTGTAGTTCAGGTTTTCTCTTTTCATCCTTATGTAGTTAAATTCTGTTTTAAAATTGAAGACTTTTGCGAAATCGGCTTATGCAAATGCTTAGTCTATTTCTATATCGTTTTTTTTGTTTATTTTAGCATGTTAAAATGTTCACTTCTTGAGAGCACCTGTTCCAAGCTCCATAAATAAAAGGGTTAATATAAAGTACAGGTAAAATATAGTTTAATAAGCATATTGTGTCCATAAACATACACACATATATACTAACTGGCAACCCGGCGTTGCCTAGTCATACACTACGCTAAAACAGAACATTTTAATTTATGTAGATAGCGTACTTTTTTTTTTAATATAAAATCAATCTTCTATTATATATTACGTGAATAATTTGCCCGGTGGACTAATTTGAAAAATATGTCGGTTATGAAACATTTTACGTTACACCGGCCGGTGTAACGTAAAATATTTCCATGTAAAAATTATTTTTAATCGATAAGAGAAGGAAGACTTTTAAAGGCAGACTTTTTCGATTTTTAATACTCATCGGATAAATTTCTGTAGAAAAAATATCAAAGAATACTGTCAGACATATAATTAAACTTTGTGTGAAATTTGCAAAAAATAGGCTCAGCTGTTTTGGGACCTATGAGGAAAGAAACCCACACACACAAAATGACTTTATATATATATATATATATATATATATATATATATATATATATATATATATATATATTAGGCACCGCCAAAACTGGGCGGGGGGAAGGTAAGTACTTTTTGACGGACCGTCTTTTTAAAAATTTACCTAAAATCAGGTAATTATCCAATCAATACGAAATTTTTAGCGATTATTAAGAGAAGAATGAACTTTATAACTGTAATTATTTTTCATAAACGATATTTATATATATATTATTTTTTTGCTTACAACCCCCCCCCCATTGTTTTTAGGGGGTTCCAAATATGCTTAAAATAATCATCTGAAACTGAACAAAACACATTGTGATGTTGTAAGGGACAGGATTATAGATTTAAAAAAAAAACTTATTTTGACGTCTGAATATCAGAAATTCGATTGTGTTTAATGATCCCGCTTTTGAGTTTTGAAGTGTGAAATTCGGTGAATATGTTAAGTAAAATAATTAATTTAAGTTAAGCAAAACAAAAAAAAAATGTTTAATATTCATACGAAAAAAGCCATTTTAAAATCTTTGATAAATAAATTAACAATTTTTTTTAGCGAGCTGAATGATGCATGACCATTATTAAACAGGGCATGCTTTGAAGAATCAATACAAAAAAAGATTCGATAAATATTGTTCCCTTTGTGTTAAATATCATCATTTTTTCGATCTCGTTTGAAAACGTTTGCCGCCTTTCGACTACGGTGGACCTAATGCGCTGAAATATTTTTTTTTATTCTGCTTTAAATTGCCCCCCCTATCTTGGGGAGCCGGGCCCCCACACACATACAAATTAAAAACCAAACTCATACAAAAGGTCACCCATCTGGTACTGGCCAGCCTCAGCATTATTAATACATTGAAATTTTCGTCACTGAAAAATTAGTTTGTTTTTGTTGGCCTGTTTGGTCTGTCGTAGTTTGCTTTTTATCAAGTACAAATGTAAACATTGTCTAAAATCGACGCGAAGTAACTAGTTGCCTATATGAATAAGTGGAATTATTTGAAATCCAGGTACTTATATTATAACATTTTTGCATATTCTCATAGAAAATCACTCGAAATTTTAGTTTAAATTTTAGTTAAAAATAGTAAGAAAAAGTTTTACATTATTCTGCTTTCTATATGATAAAATTCAGGGGTTTATCTTTCTGGAAAATAAAAGATACTCAGAAATAATGGATTTTAATAAATATAATTTCGTTTTAAAAAACAACAATAACTTGATTTTTCGGCCATTTTTGGCGGTGTCTATAATATATATATTTACATAAAATCGAGGTCTCTTTACAACGTAAAATTAAAGCCGTGTGTCTCAATAAAAAAATTAAAGTCTAATGGCTCAGTGTATACAACGTGAGAGTAAAGCGTAGTTTCTCAATAATAATAAAAAAAAGTGTTATTAGGTATAATAATTTTTATCTGTATAATCAATATTTCATTCAAAATTTTCGGACATTTTCCGATTCAAGGTAAACGCTACATATTCCAGCCAAAAATATTTCACTATGGTTTGAGAGAGTGAAATGAAGCGAAGTATCGCTTGGCAAAATAATTAGTGTATATATGTATGTGTATATTATTTTGGAAGAACACCGAACGTGGTGGCATAATTAATTGCTGAGGGTTTAGTTTTTTGTTTTTTTCTATAGTTTAAACATAAACCACTAAAAAGAAACTTTCGAAAGGACCAAAATACACTTCTAAAGTATGTTTCTCCTAAGCATGAATTAGATAAAACTCTCAGCAATTAATTATGACACTACATCCGGTGTTCTTCAAAAGTGTTATAAAATTATGTACACACACACACACATATATATAATTACTGTGTATGTATATATATATATATATATATATATATATATACATATATAAATGTGTGTGGGGGTATACTGTATCCCTTTAGAATGCCTTTAATACACACGCGCACACACATTTTATTGATTCACAATTCTTATTCTTTTTTGTTTTTATAAGATAACTAGCTTTATCTAACCAATACAAACAAGTCTACGTATGCGTATGTATATGCATACATGTATGTATATATATATATATATATATATATATATATATATATATATATATATATATATAAATGCATACTCATATGTAAGTGTGTTGCGTTTCTGTATGTGGGTGTATATAATGATCGTAATGCTGAGATTCTCTACATTTTCATCCGATAAAACTTCGGTGTTTATAAAGTAGTGCTCAATAACAAGCAGAGCCGTAGTATTTCATATTGTTTTTTTCATATATATATATATATATATATATATATATATATATATATATATATACATATATATATAAACATATATATATATGTATGTATATATATATGTATATATATATGTATATATATACATATATATATATATATATATATACTTCTATTAATTTGGACTTTTAAGTGCGTTGATATTGATATTAAAAACATTTTTTCTATTCATTTAAAAAGAAAACACAGCTCTGTTATATATCCGTTAAAATACATTCATCTGCAAATGATCTTGCTAATTTGTATATTCTTTATAGCATTCATATTAATTAATTCCCTCTTAGTTTTTTTTTTGTTTTGTTTTTTTTTTTTGGAGGGGGGTCTCATGAGGTGATCATTTTTATTTAACTATTGCGTGTAATCATATTAATGCAAATACAGGGTGTTCCGAAAGTCTTGGGCTCATTAAGCAGATATGAGGACTTAAATGTGCCCAAGACTTTTGGAACACCCTGTATTATACCCGATTTATACTTGCGTAAAAAGGGCATAGTAAATACAAACCTATATATATTATATATATATATATATATATATATATATATATATATATATATATATATATATATATATTCAAGTATGCGCGTATATATTTTTTAAAAAAATGGCCTACAGAACTCGTCTGTTATTTTTTGGTCAAGGGACATGAAACTTAATATATCGGGTATTCAAACCCCTGCGAATCTTTATTTTGGGATTTTAGCCGGGGGAAATCGTGCAAAATGTGAAATTAAAAAAAAAAGTTGAATTCACCATGTGTAGGTCGAATGGCGACATCACAAATATCCGTATCGTAATAGCTACTCATTCGTACTTTAATTTTAATAATTGCATCAAATATGTCTTCATAGCTCAGGCATTAACGTCAAAGGAAAAAGTAATCGTAAGCTATACGTTTTGGTTTCGTTTCTCGGTGGTGGCGCGCGAGTCATATTTTGTTAATGCTTAAATCATTACAATATATTGAGTCCAATATATTATAATAACAAATATGATATCTATCTTAATAAAAATATCATATTCTAGCGTATTTTACGACCAGCCAATGTCGCGCACCCAGCTAGTATATATATATATATATATATATATATATATATATATATATATATATATATAGATAGATAGATAGATAGATAGATAGATATATATATGGGGGGGCGTGTGTGTGTGTGTGTGTGTGTGTGCGTGTGTATGTATACCGGGTGATAATTTGGAAATTCAAGATGCTGTATGAGATATCTGTTTACTACGACATTGTTTCCAATCGTTCTGAACTTCTTGCATCTGGGCTCAGGCAATGCCGATTCCTAGAAGGACTTGTGTGAGATTGTGCAACTTTTGCCTCACAATTATACGCGCCACTACAACTATTGGGAGTACACATATATATTTATATATATATATATATATATATATATATATATATATATATATATATATATATGGTATATGATATATATATATGGTATATGATATATATATATATGGTATATGATATATATATATATATGGTATATGATATATATATGGTATATATATATATACATATATATATACATATACATATATATATATGATATATTTTTTTCTTTAATGTAATTATCCACTGACACATGTTTCGTCGTTTACGACTCATAAAATATATAAATACTATCGATTTGATGACAAGAGACAATAGATTATCCTGTAAAAGTTAGTTCCGCGTGTAATTATGATAGAATGGTTGCGTAATCGCTAACTATACCTCCCGTGAATCGGCGCTACTATAGTTCAGTGGAAAAGAAAAAGACATTATATATATATATATATATATATATATATATATATATATATATGCGTGTGTGTATGTATGTATGTATTTATATATATATATATATATATATATATATATATATATATATATATATATATGCATGCATGCATGCATTAGTGATTGAAGGGTTCCAATAATTTTCCCCGGTTCCGATACAATTACCGATTCCGTACTAAATTTCCGATCCCGATACAATTACCCCATGCCGATTTCGATTATTTATAAATCTCTAAATATTTAACCGTAAAAGTTGTATTTTGTCCCGATTATCGTAAAAACACATCTTATATGTACCTGTATTTTCTCAAACGTATTGTTCTGACGTGATCTAGATACTTTAGTCTTACTAGAAGTTTAAATCAATAAATACTTATTATTTTACTATTACTACCAGTAGTGGAAAAATGTTCTTAAACCAGAATCAAATTTAAAAAAAAAGTAAATTTAAGGAATCGATTTTGGTATCGCAAAATAGGCTAAAAATTTTCAGATTCTGATACCGATTCCGATACCCCAAAAAGCTTCGATTTTTTCGATTCCTGATTCTGATTAATCGTCCCAACACTAATATATATACATATATATATATATACATATATATATAATATATATATATGTTACATACATATATATATGACATATATATATATATTACATATATATATATATATATATATATATATATATATTACACACATATGTATATATATATTACATATATATATATTACATATATATATATACATATATATATATATATATATATATATATATAGAGAGAGAGAGAGAGAGAGAGAGAGAGAGAGAGAGAGGGTGTCCCCCCACACCAAAAAAAAGCTAAATGGAGGCCATCTAGAATATATGCTGTAGAACGGAGAAAAAAGGCCAAAGACCCTAGTGTTTTGATGTGATGTTTTGAACATAAACTAGTTATGACCAAAGTTTCATTTCATTCGGACAAAACACTAAGAAACGGGTTTAATTAGAGTTGGTGCCCGTTTGGGGGGGGGGTCACCCATATATATATATATATATATATATATATTTATATATATATATATATATATATATATATATATATATTACCCAGAGCGTCATACTCTGACTTCTCTTATTAAGGACGGAGAGTCATACTTCTTTTGCCAAGAGTATTACTGTGTAACTAGCCAACAACGATCAGATTCTTTATTCTGCATTTGTTCATTACTTTCACTACGAACGCATTTCTGCTTCATCTGATTTCAGCCATTAACAAACTCGTTTTAATAATCCGTACGTCATTAATATGTTTTAAATACGGCTACGCTAACATGATATTTTTAACGTCTGAACGGTCCAGAATTAAAATAAGGCAGTTGATACATAAAAAAAAACTATTTAATTAAACATAGCAATTAAGAAAATAAAGACAAAATAATGATAGTTATAAATTCGCGAAAACCTTTAATCCGGTTTTTCTTAAAGATGAAAAAACTAAAAATGTTTAATCAATTAATTGCATTTTCTATTCTCCACCGACGTCATCCCAATTACCTGGTCATCCTCCCACGCACAGGCTTCTCGTCTCCATACTAACATTATTATTATTATTGTTTATTTATAATATTGGAAGTTGTTTATCCTTTAAAACTATATTAAATCAACATAAAAAATAAAATAATCGTTAGCACTTCGTTGAAAAATAATTCTGCTCGAAGGTCAATTAATCTCCAGCAATCACTGTATAGGTTTGCTTTCAAGCATCTAGTTTTTGCTAATATATTTTCATGGAGTGCGAGTTACCATGAAACACTCTGTCTGCGACTTAAACAAAACGTTATATATATGTATATATATAGAACCTACATATATGTATGTATATATATATATATATATATATATATAGCTTAGAAAACTAAATATATTTTAACTCTTTTCAAGATGGTTTTAATATGTTTTATTAATCATTTGTTCATATATATATATATATATATATATATATATATATATATATATATATATATATATATATATATATATGGTGAGCAGCTGAGTATCTCCGTTTTCTATGTACACAATTTTAGTTAAGGTTTTCTCTTTTCATCCTTATGTAGTTAAATTCTGTTTTAAAACTGGAGACTTTTGCGAAATCGTCTTATGCAAGTGCTAAGTCTATTTCTGTTTAACAATTTTAGTTAAGGCCTTTTTTTCATCCTTGTATAAATGAATTCTCTTTTGTAATTAAAATCTTTTTAGATGTCGGATTATGTAGGTGCGTAGTAGGTGTGTGTGTATGTGTGTGAAACTTTGTGTGTATGCCAGTGAGTTCCTTATAGACTCCGAAACGGCTAAACAGATTTTATTTTAAATTTACAGGACTTTAGTGTATAAGTCTGGGAGTGATCTTAGTTAAGTTTTGTCTTAGAATACATCCGATGATTAGCGATAATCCATAATCATAATCGTAATTTTAATTTATGTATTATCGGAAAGTCATTTTTTTTTTCATTTCGCGCTTAGCAACAATGTTCGAACAACAATGATCGAACAACAGTGAGAATTTTACTGTGGGTAATTTGTAAGTCCACTTTTTTTTTTTTTTTTTTGGTTTATGACGTGGTCTGTACGTTCGAAACCCGCTCGTAAACTGCTTTTCTTTTTCATTAACTGAATTTTATAAGACTTGAAAATTTAGGTGGTTTTCTTCTTTTTTTGTAACGTGGTCTGTAGGTTCAAACCCCGCACGTAAATTCCTTAATATTTTATATTTCGTTAACTGGAAAGAAGTTTATGTAAAATAATTTTTGTAAACAAAACAGGTTCTCTAGAGTGCAATGTAGACTAACGTATATTTTGGACTAAGTTACTGCATCGAGGCATGTGAAGCTTCTTCCCGGGCGATTTCGCGGATTTCGGTAACAATACATATAAAAGAAATGTGAAATATTCGTTCATCATCATTCAATCTCGGGCAACATCGGGTTTCCCTGCTAATATATATATATATATATATATATATATATATATATATATATAATGCGTGTTAGTGCATTATATGGGGGTACATATTTTGTCAGCTTTCACACCGATTTGAAAAATATGAGTCCATGCACTCGCCAGATGTGAAGGCAGAAATATAACTAAAAAAGAATCTAACTTTTTGTTTATGTACAAATTAGCTATTTTTAAGTTAAATGAAGAGTTATAAATACTTAAGCAGTTTTTACAAAATACCCCTTAAATTCTTTTATTATTATTATTATTATTATTATTATTATTATTATTATTATTATTATTATTATTATTATTATTATTATTATTATTATTTGAATATATCGAAATGTTACGATTTTAAATCAGTAGATTATTTATTTTAAATTAGCTGGTCGCCCTGAGTTGGCCAGTTATAAAATATGCTTAAATATGATATTTTAACTAATGTATATTGCGTATTTATTGCACCCAATATATGGTAGTGATTTCAAAATCTATCTATCTATCTATCTGTCTAGATATCTATCTTTATATATCTATATATACACACATATATATGCATATATATATATATATGGGTGTGTGTGTGTGTGTGTGTGTGATTTGGGTGCCATCATCTAGAATCGAAACCGAAACATATAGCGGTGCAGATATAGTCGTTACGCTTTGAGTTAACTTCAGTTTGATAAGAAATATTTTAAAAAAATGTACCGAGTTTAGCGTATTAATAGTTCACTTTAATACAATTTAGACATGCAGAACGACAGACAGGCACAGAGACGCAGTGAGTTTCATAAATTAAGATTATTACAATATGCAGAGAAATGAAAGGTAGAAATTGTCGTACGAATTAAAAAAAAAAAAATAATGATGGATTTAGCACGCTGTAAGATAGAGGAAAAACGGTAGGTACGCAATCCTAGAATTTCTACATGGTTTGCTAATTAAATAACTACTACTACTACTACTACTACTAGCAGTAGTATTAGTAGTAGTAGTAGTAGTAGTAGTAGTAGTAGTAGTAGTAGTAGTAGTAGTAGTTACCCATTTAGTATTTTCACGCAGGTCTCCCTGGAAAAAATAGATGCTGTTTCCTGGAACCGGACTAATAATAAGTGCCCCTAGTTTTTCAGTGTCACTCAACGTTCCAACATCATTTCGATAACCGTTACAAATCACAATGCCACTCGCAACTCCACTACAGCCATTTACCTTTGGCGCATAACTGATAACGACTTGAATTTGGCTGGTCTTGAGCTACTTGCAGATTCTGGATCGACCTAGCGATCCGTACAAGTGTTTAGAGCATTTTCTAGTCCTCATACTTTCCGACCTCATGGCCGCTAAAGAAATAGATTAAGTAAAAACCAACTGGTATCGCTACACTAAGTATCACAACTTCATTCTGTTCCGTTTTCCTGCTTTCCAACTGATTACAATATGGTCGTTCTCAAGTCCAACGTAAACAAGTTCTTGATGATCCGTTCCCCTTAATAACTCCTATTTACCAAATTTCCACTACTAACGATTACTACGATATTTTCTCATTAACCCTTATCCTCGAGTAGCCTTCGAACCTTGATAAGTCGTGACTCCTTTGTAAAATTAAAACTCTGTTCTGCCTGCCTGCTTCCCACCGGACTACAACTTGGATGTCTTCAAGCCCAACGTTAACAAATTCCTAATGAACCGCCCCCTTAAGTAAACACTTCATCAAATCTCCATACTCACGTAATGTACTTGCAATAACCCTTATCCCTGAGTGGCTTCCGGGCCTTGATAAGTGGTGATCACTGTGTAAAAAAAAAAAAACTATTTCAAAATGAATTGTCCCTAAATCGAACTACTTATATTGTTTTTGGTTTAATGTAATTTTAATATATATATACAGTTTTTATTATTTTAATTAGCATATATTTTATTGATTTAATACCTTCACTTTTAATCATTTTGGTTATAGTCAGCTAATGTACTTCCTAATTTTCTGCGGAGCGCTACCAGAAGCGGTGGCAAGGCAAATCAGGTTGTTTCGCTTTTATAAAGCATTGGTTACGTTTCTTTATGGTGTTTGATATTTTGATTTCAATAATTTAATTTGTTATTTTGTTTTCAATTATTTTATTTTTTACAATTTCCTAAATATATCTTTATTATATAAATACAATTAAAAAAACTTTTATTTTTAAAATTTTAAATAAAAAATATTTCATTTTTATAATTTCATAAAGATATATTTCTTATACAATTTCAAATAATTTTTTTAAAATATTTTGTTATTAAAAGGTGTAAATAAAGACTAATTGTGTTATTTTTCATCAGTATAATTTTGTAAAATATTATTGTATATTTTTAATAATGGCTTCTTTAAGATTTTATTAGAATAAATCAATTCACAATAGAAATACTGAAGAGCAATAAAAGTGAAGAAAATGATTTGTCTTCTTTCCGCTTCCGGTAGTGCTCCGCAGAAAATTAGGAAGTACGTAAGCTGACTATAACCATCATTTTAACGATAAAAACATATGATGTTATTTATTAATATAGAACATATTTACTTGATTGAAGTGCAATAACTAAATAACTACACGAACTATATACTTTCATTTTAAAATTTTAAAATTTTTACTTGATAATTATAATCGAAACGAAATAAAAATAATTTTAACTTGATAATAATAATCGAAACGGTCTGCGCATCCTAGCAAGATATGACTATATTTGCATAAAGATAAAAAATTATATATATATATATATATATATATATATATATATATATATGACGGCACCCAAATCACACACGCACCCCCCACATATATATATATATATATATATATATATATAGAGAGAGAGAGAGAGATATATATATATATATATATATATATATATATATATATATATATAGAGAGAGAGAGAGAGAGAGAGAGAGAAAGAGAGATAGATAATGGCACCCAAATCACACACACATATTATATATATATATATATATATATATATATATATATATATATATATGACGGCACCCAAATCACCCCCCACACACACATATTATATATATATATATATATATATATATATATATATATATATATATAGACAGAGAGAGAGAGAGAGAGAGAGAGAGAGAGAGAGAGAGAGAGAAAGAGAGATAGATAATGGCACCCAAATCACACACACATATTATATATATATATATATATATATATATATATATATATATATATATATATATATATATATATATATATATACTAGGAAGGAGCTGCAATGTTACCCAGGCTTAAATAAGGATCAATGAATGTTCTACGCTTTCAATACTTTTATTGTTATCAAAATCGATGAAATCGTACATTTGTTTAATGAAATCGATTGATTGGGTCACACCACACAACACGTCACTAAGATAAAGCTTCACATGCCTGCACTGATTATGCCACAATATACATTGCCCTGTAGAGAATCTACTGTTGATTTCATAAAATTGTTTTTTTCATATAATTCCTTGAATTAAATTTTTAAATGTCAAAATCATTTGTGTTCTACACAGAAACATTCATTTCGAGTGCGTCGTCGTCTTATCAAAGAACCTACTGTTAATTTTATAAGCTCGACCTTCCTACTTATGTGGTGATAAAACTTCTCAAATTCACTTGCTATGTAAGGCTATATAAACTCGTTAACTGTCGTCAAAATAGGACTTTTTTTTAAATTGTGTTTATTTTTCGATAATAGATGTTCGATACTTGTCGGGAGCATTCCAATACAAACCGTAAGTAGGAACATCTCCAGATATTTATGTTAAATTAAAAATAAAACAAAACAAAAAAAAAAAAACAGGCAAAGTTCTTTCCGAGTTTATAATCATACGGACAGACGTGCGCACACACACAAATTGCACTCAGTATACATATAATTATATAACTATATAAATGTATAACTATATAACAAGATAAATATATAACTATATAAATATACGCTCGCTCTTTGTTTATAAACAAAGCGGTTAGAGCACTGTAAAAGTGGTGGACGGGTGTTTGTTTAAATAGACATTTGGCGAGATTATTTACGGGCGCCGCTCTCGTAGGTCGATCTGTAGAACTGTTGGCTGTCAACGAGATGGTTCTAGGTTAAATCCTCGGCTTGGGAGAAGTGCTAGTCTAGCGGCACTGATGAGTTATGATACAACGAAACAGGACTATGTCGATGACTACAAATATTATATTTGTATACACACACACACACACACATATATATATATATATATATATATATATATATATATATATATATATATAATTGTTGTTATTATTATTATTACAGTAAAATCCCGAGATACAACATACCTAGGATAGTTTTTTTTTTCAGGTTACGATGTGGAATACAATGTTTTTCCAGGCCCTATTAACGGTATTATTTTCCTGCCTTACAGTGTTATTTACAATGTTATTTATTTATGTGTGTGTATTTTATACTGTCCTGTATTTTGTTACTAATATTAGTGCCGTATCCCGGGGTTCTACATCATCATCATCATCATCATCATCATCATTATTATTATTATTATTATTATTATTATTATTATTATTATTATCATAATTATTATTATTAAACATGCAGATTTAAATATGTTAAGACTTGCTAAGAATTTAAAAATCATTATACTGTATATCGAATTTAAAGTGACTGGATGAATACATATTTTTTTTAATTACCGTTTCGGCGTTTCAACTGACACAAAATGATTTGAAAAATGAAAAGATAGAAATGCATTCTGGTAGATTTAATTTTGTAAATAATATTTTAAAGAGGATTGTAAAAATTGTTTTCGTAGACTATTATTGATTTTAATAAATATTCGATTAGAATGAATTTAATGAATAATAAATGCATATGTTCGATTGACGCGATAAAAGTCCACGTGTGAACTTGTCTAAAATGTAAATATAAAATAGTACGAGCCATTTTATTCCGCCTGAATTGATCAGTAGGGATTTAAACTTGTTATTGTTATGATGTCAGAACGTATGCACTCAGACCCGAATGTTTCATCTCTCAGTGGATGATATTGGCGGTGTGAGACCCCATGAAAGTAATCCCCGTCATGGACGGGAGTCACAAGCGGAGATTCGTCGTTGAATTGCTGATAAAAGTACATTGAGAGTGGTGGTGATTATGCAGAAAAATAAATTCCGCAAGCACGACAGGTACACGTTTTAATGGTTGGTTGGTTGGTTGTTTTTGATTTACGGCATATCAACCCTTTTCGGGTTATTTAATGCCGAATCCAAAGATTTTGAAGAAAATTTTTTTTAATAGAATATATTTGTTGTTTTCGTGTCGGTTTCTATTTAACCCATAGTTGGGACCCTAACAGGTACTACCACTCCGGGTCAGAGTGGACCTGGGAGCAATGGTAATTAAAGGGTGGCTCCACACTCCCCAAAGCCCACAAGCTGGGGCCCTCACCACTGGATATAGTTTAAGGTCATATCCAGGACCCCCATTGAGGGACTTTTACCCTCTGCAGGGGGGCAGTCGGCGTATTCTAATGCCCCACCGACAGGGCCACGTTTTAATGGTACTACTTTTCTCTTCGTAGCTCTTTCAACTTTTGGAGTTAAAAAAAATTAGGAAGCGTTACTGTTGGGACCAACCTTCGTATTGCAAAGCTCGCTCCGTCCGCCCTTGCACATACATCGTCCATCACTGGCAAAAGTGCATTACGAATGATGGTGACTATGTAGAAGAACTATGTAGAAGAACTATGTAGAAGAACTATGTAGAAGAACTAAAACCTAGAGTTCAAACGGTCGCTCGTTTTAATGAGACAACTTCCGTTTTCGCAGCTATTCAACTTTTTGAAGTAAAACAAAAAAAAAAAAAGTAGAAAGCTTTAATTTTGGAACTATCCCCGGAGTAAGACCCAGCAACCATACATATACAGACGCATATTTGTTAGCGTGCATTTGCACGCACACATATGTGTGTATTAAGAGAGAAAGAAAGGAAGAATACTATACGGAACAATCGTCCACACTGACGCATATACACACATATCTATATGTAAATGCGTGGGTAAATCGTTTCTATTATCATGCGGCTTATAAAAACGCAGAGAGATTTAGATCCCAATAAATATTCCAATCATTTATGCGTGTGTGCGTGGATCTGAGTAATCTCCAAGTCTGTTAACATTAACAGTATAAAAAACTGATCATATACGTATATGCTTATAGCTGCCACGAAACACATTGAACTATTATTCATTTATGTAGTATTAAACGAATATGTATCAAAATTAAGAACATCTTAAATATATTCTTCTTAACCTGTGTGTCTTTC
>NC_136490.1:42878129-42880629 GCF_053919585.1 Euprymna scolopes | reverse complement strand
TGTATTAAACAAAATTTTAAAAGAAAATACGAGTTAAAAAACAAAATTTCTCTCAGTTAAAATATGTAGCAATTCATCAAAAATTAAATATTCTCAACTTTTATCTCGTGCATTTCAAAGATTCTCTGATCAGTTTAGATCGGCGCCCTAAAGCCCGCCTCTCTCTAGCCATATTGGACAACTCTAATACCGCGTAATATTTTATCTCTTGATGCTCATATATTCTTGGATCGGGAAAGAAAAGGGGTGCTGTATGAAGAGGCATTCACACGTGCGTGCATGTGTTAGTGTGTTTGCGTCTCAATAGATCGTTATGTCCAGGTTTTCATAGAACGTAGGCACGAATATGTGTGTACTAGGAAAAAAAATGCGTGTCCTCTCGTTTGTAGATGGATATGCTTTATTTAGAATATATTAAAATATTTTCTTTGGATGTAACTAATAATTATAAATATTGTCATTCAACAACGTTTTTTTGTTGTATTCGAATTCAGAACGCGTCTAAAATTAATTCTATTCACATAAATGATCCCCTGAATACAAAATAATGAGATAAGTAAATGTATTTAATCATAGTATATACTTATTACAAGTTTATAAAAAAGAACATACAATTCATTTATCTACAATATATATATATATTCAAACACGGTAGTGTTTGAATATATGGTTAAGTGGCAGTTTTAGCCATTTAAAACTGTTTAAAAGCTTCTGCGCTCACTCATTGTTCGACTAAATTTCAAAAGATTATAACAGTTTATAGATCGCCTTCTCAGCTATATCGTGAAATAAAAAAAAGGATTTCAATTTTCGTTAAGTAAAACAAAAGTTATGATGAATTTTCTGGTGTTCAAAATCGTAAAAAATATGTATCGAGGTGAGCGACGATTATTATGACAAATTTCCATAGCAACTACGTCGCTTCAGTAACTACTGTTGCTACTAATTCACTAATGAAAGCGTGAAAGGGAAATTATAGGGGGATTTTATTGAAAGGAGACGAATGTTGTACATTGTTTTTACATAGGTGTTTATGGGGGCAAAAAATAAGACTGAAATTAAACAAACAGCATGGATTACAATAAAAAAAAATGCGAGCATGAAAAATTAATATGGTTAAGCTTAAACATCGAAAGTAAAGAACTAGTTGATAAAACTAGAAAAGAAAATGACAAGATGTTCTAGTAAAAAATATAATAAAATTATAACTTAAAATATTGCAGCATTAAAAATTGTTTTTACGATTCATTTTATAACATATAATCAATTCTTAATGCTGCAATATTTTAAGTTATAATTTTATAAAGTATGTTTTACTAGATTATCTTATCTTTTTCTTTTCCAGTTTAAACAACTAGTCATTTATTGTTCCATGTTTAAGCTTTATCATATTACTTTTCATGCTCGCATTTTTCTATTGTAATACATATATATATATATATACATATATATATATATATATATATATATATATATATATATATATAAGTGATAGAGTGTTATAGACAGTGTCTAAATGAGAAAAAGTCTCAGTAAGATATATTTAAAGTCGTTGTGCAAAAGGTTTACAGCTATGATATGAGCACAATATGTGATATACAGATATATAAATAGAAAGGGTGAGAGATTAATAATTGTGATATTATCAATCAAGTTTTCATGGGAGGAAAAATATCCAAAACATATTTATATGTACGATCGTTTCGGAAGCGATATCCTTTTGTTCATTCGATATGTACAAATAAAACCATCGAGAAATAAGATAAATATTTCAGAATTATTAATCTCTCACCCGTTATATATATATATATATATATATATATATATATATATATATATGTGTGTGTGTGTATATATATATATATATATATATATATATATATATATATATATATATAGTGTATGAAAACCGAACACATTATATTGTAAAAATAATATAATGTAATACGAAATACTATTAATGACGACCGTCTGTGGATTATATTAGGTTCTTCATTCGTAAAAATTAAAATATACATACTGTACACATACATGACGTTCTTATATATATATATATATATATATATATATATATATATATATATATATATATATATATATATATATATATATATATATATATATATGATATAAAGCTAAACATCTGTGTATCTGATTATGAATAGGCTCCTATATGGTTGACTATTATAGAAAACTGATCACATATAATGATAGCAGATGTATAGAGACACAGGAATGAGTGTGTTTGATCTGGCATAACGATGATTTATTAAAATTATGGGGTCTGCGTACGCGCCTGGTCCACACATATGGAAATAATAAATTTAAAAATAAAAAAAAAACGTTTACAAGTTTGTTTTTTTTATATAGATGTACATAATAATATTTTGATAAGTATGTTTTAAGTTAAATAGGGATGGTTGAAGTAAATTGTGTGGTCTGCGTTCTCGCCTGGCCTCCATAGAATGGCAATAGGCACAAACTTTAATAAAGACTTTTC
>NC_136490.1:42865629-42873129 GCF_053919585.1 Euprymna scolopes | reverse complement strand
CATATATATTTTTACAACTTACTATATATGTATAATATATATATATATATATACATGTATAATATATATATATACATATGAAACGCATATCACAATAGGCCTATATCTATAGATAAAATGTATATATACAAAGTGTATATATGTGTAAAAAATGTGTATATATATAAATACATAATAAAATATAAAATATAGATGTTTATGTGTGTATATAATATATCACTACTATTATAAAAATACATTTACACGGTTAAGTCTAGCTTTTAAGATAAAGAGTAGTACCTAACTATTTATCTATCTATCTATCTATCTATCTATCTATATATATATATATATATATATATATATATATATATATATATGTATATATATATATATGACATATGAAATGTCTGTCTATATATACATGATTGCCCAAATTAAGAGCAACACACATATACATTCACATATATACACACACATATTGATATACATATATATATATATATGTGTGTGTGTGTGTGTGTGTTTGTGTGTGTGTGTGCATACGTAAAATATAAATATATAACGGAAAACAATGCATAATAATTCTACCTGTAATTTTAATATACTTGGTTAAAATAAATAATGCTGACTGATTACACTGTTTGTATATATATATATATATATATATATATATATATATATATATATATATAAGTGTTGGGACGATTTTCGGAATCGGGGATCGAAAAATCGGAAGTTTTTATGGTATCGGATCAGTATCGGAATTAAAAAAAAATCTGTGGCTATTTTCCGATGTCGCGTGTGTGTGTGTGTGTGTGTGTGTGTGTGTGTGTGCGCACGCGCGTGTTTATGTGTGTACAGGATAATCTCCTAAGCTGTGGAATGAATCATTAAGAATTTCGGAATATATATTCCCGCCTACAATTATAATGGTTTAATGTAATCTACAATGTGTATAAATCATTAGATTATTGTAAACTTTACAATTGTTTGTCTACATCTCCAAAAACATGTTAAATTTTAGAAATATCAAGGCATCAAAACTAAACTAATTAATCTCGTTCAAATTGAACGTTAAAAATAGTAACACATTTTTAAAGCATCAGCGTACGCACGTTGGATAATATACATGTAATTATTCCAAAAATTATCTATGATGAATCTAATAATAGTAAAATAATTAAAACTATTACTACATTTATTGTTTATACCTGTCCTAGGACAGTATTCTGCTAGTGACACACACACACACACACACACACACACACACACACACACACACACACACACACACACATATATATATGTATATATATACATATATATATATATAAATATATATACATATACATATATATATATATATATCCATATATATTATTTTGAGTCATCAACATACAGTCCTGTTTCGTTGTATCACAACTCATCAATGCCGCTAGACTAGTATTACTCCCAAGCCAAGGATTGAACCCAGAACCGTCGTGTTGACAACCAGCAGTTCTCTCTCTCTCTCTCTCTCTCTCTCTCTCTCTCTCTCTCTCTCTCTCTCTCACACACACACACACACACACACACACACACACACATATATATATATATATATATGTATGTGTGTGTTTGTGTGTTTAAAATATTGAAGAAAAGAGAGATGCGCGATATATATATATATATGTGTGTGTGTGTATATATATATATATATATATATATATATATATATATATATATATATATATATATATATATATATATATATATACACACGTGGTGTTCATAAAGTTCCTGTGCATTAAAAAAAATCTAACTTTATTTGCATTTGCGATGCAAATTTGTAAAAAATAAAAATAAATAATGGGTTAATGTGAAAAAATAGGGTCCCAAGATCCACCCACGTTCTAATTCGGGGAAAAGGTGGGTCACGTCGTATTCTGTGACCTGCTCTCGAGGCAAATTTAACCCTTTGAATTAAGTGTCGAGTTCTTAATTTTTCTCAACAGAAAATTAATTTAAGAAATAACCGGTCAATTTTTTTTTTTACTATAGACAACAGTTAAGAATCAGAACTTAAACAGTAAACAGGTCATTGAATTAGATTTTTAAAAAATAAACAGTGCAAAGAATTAAATTTGGAATTGTTAAAAGTTGAACAGTTCAAAAAATTTAGATTTTTGTTTATTGAACAGGTACACTGAATTGGAATTGTTTAAAATTCAATGATTCTTTTTTTTATTAAACAGTTCAACTAATTAGAATTAGAAAAACAAAATTAAAGAGTTCAAATAATTAGAATTGGAAAAACAAAATCAAACAGTTCAAATAATTAGAATTGCAAAAACAAAATTTAACAGTTCAAATAATTAAAATTAGAAAAACAAAATTAAAAAGTTCAAATAATTAAAATTAGAAAAACAAAATTAAAGAGTTCAAATAATCAGAATAAGAAAAAAGAAATCAAACAGTTAAAATAATTAGAATTCGAAAAACAAAATTAAAGAGTTCAAATATTTAAAATTAAAAAAAACAAAATTTAACAGTTCAAATAATTAAAATTAGAAAAACAAAATTTAACAGTTCAAATAATTAAAATTAGAAAAACAAAATTAAACAGATCAAATCATTAGAATTGGAAAAAAAAATTAACAGTTCAAATAATTAAAATAAGAAAAACAAAATAAAACAGTTCAAATAATTAAAATTAGAAAAACAAAATTTAACAGTTCAAATAATTAAAATTAGAAAAACAAAATTTAACAGTTCAAATAATTAAAATTAGAAAAACAAAATTAAACAGATCAAATCATTAGAATTGGAAAAAAAATTTAACAGTTAAAATAATTAAAATAAGAAAAACAAAATAAAACAGTTCAAATAATTAAAATTAGAAAAACAAAATTTAACAGTTCAAATAATTAAAATTAAAAAAAACAAAATTTAACAGTTCAAATAATTAAAATTAGAAAAACAAAATTAAAGAGTTCAAATAATCAGAATAAGAAAAAAGAAATCAAACAGTTCAAATAATTAGAATTCGAAAAACAAAATTAAAGAGTTCAAATATTTAAAATTAAAAAAAACAAAATTTAACAGTTCAAATAATTAAAATTAGAAAAACAAAATTTAACAGTTCAAATAATTAAAATTAGAAAAACAAAATTTAACAGATCAAATCATTAGAATTGGAAAAAAAAATTAACAGTTCAAATAATTAAAATAAGAAACACAAAATTAAACAGTTCAAATAATTAAAATTAGAAAAACAAAATTTAACAGTTCAAATAATTAAAATTAGAAAAACAAAATTTAACAGTTCAAATAATTAAAATTAGAAAAACAAAATTAATTTTTTTTTTAATTCAACAGTTTAAACAATTAGACTTTTTTTATAATTAAACAGTTTCAATACTTGTAATCTTTTTAAAAATTAAATAGTTCCACGAGGTTAGTTACTTTCCATATAAAAGTTACTTTTTTGCCTCAAGACCGGTCACATAGTGTGACATTACCCTCCTTTTCCCCGAACTCAGAATGAGGCTGGATCTTGGGACCCCATCCTTTTACATTAACCAAATAAAGTTGCATTTTTTGTTCGTTCACACGGAATATATGAACACCCTTTATTATCATAATAATAATAATAATAATAATAATAATAATAATAATAATAATAGTAATAATAATAATAATAATAATAATAATAATAATAATAATAATAATGTTTATATGAAATATATATATGTAAAGCAGGGGCCTACTTCAGTTGTTGATAGAATAGTGATACCCACGAAGGGGTGCCTGCGCCTGCGCGTGACAATTTTTTGGCAGGAGGTGCACAATCTCAAACCACATCTCTCAGGAGTCGATATTGTTAAATACCAGGGGCATGTGAAATGTATTTACAGGACGACTGGAAACAAATGCCGAGATAAGCGGAGAGCACATACAGCGCCTAGAATTCCCAAATTGTCACCAATCTGGTAACAGGCTCAACCTTGCTTAACTTCGGTGATCTGACGAAAACCTGTGTCAATGCGATTAGTTTAGCATGTTGGGAACTGCCATTAGGGTATTAAGCGACGCTCTTCGTGTAAACAAATCGAGTGGAGGCATTTGAACGATGTAAAAACATCGTTCAAATCATTACTCACACAGTATCAGCCGTATAGCACAAGGGTGAGAAACGTCGACTGTCATTTGGGTGGTCCGGTTTCGATCCTGGCTTGAGGCAGTTGCCTGTCTAGCCACACTGATGAGCTGCGAAACAGTGCTGTATGTGGATCTCTCTTATATATATATATATATATATATATATATATATATATATATATATATATATAAATTATAATTAGTGAAAACGTGAAGAAAGTGCTCAATCAATGGCAGAGCAAATATATATTTTTATTACCGTTTTATCTGCTTAGTTACACCGAAGCGTGTGTAACTAAGCAGGTAAAGCGGTAATTACTATATATATATATATATATATATATATGTGTGTGTGTGTGATGCGTGTGTGTTAAAATGATGTGGAATATATAAAATATTTAAAACTTTATATAATGTACATAGTATAAATTTATAAAATGTGTATATATATATATAAACATGGTATATAAATTTATATATATATATATACATGCACACACACACACACACACACACAAAGTACATATTTATATGTAACTATATCTAACATCGACATACGTATATAGTAATCTATCAGTGAACGCTGTATATTATATTATTCCACATAATACTAGATATATATTCTATGCTGTAGATACGTGTGTGTGTATACATATATATATATGCACATATATATACGTATATATATTTATATATATATATATATATATATATATATATATATATCCTTCATATATATATAGAGAGAGAGAGACAGAGAAAGAGTGAAAGAGAGAGAGAGAGAGAGAGAGAGAAGGGATAGATAATTGTACGCATATATATATATATATACTTTAAAATTCTAATATAAAATATATATACTAATTTTATTTTATTATTTAAAGTAACTGACGCTTCTCTCAAATCCAACATACATGTTTGCGCGGCATTCGTATATTCAAATTTCCACATAGACCTATCTGCGTATAAATGAATAATACTTAACAATAATATTGCTTGTGAGCGCAAATTTTATCCAGAGAAAAGCTATTAAAAATAACACCCGTATTCATTTTTATATCGAGCTTGTGTTGATATAGAAGAAATAGGTACTGTTTTTTATTATTTATTTTTCCATTTAATATGCATCCTGAAGTCTTTTTCTTTTTCCTTTCCATAAATTTTTACCTTTTTAATTTTTTTTTTTTTTTGTTTTGTCTAAAAACGCTTCGTATGACCAAAATGTGTCCTACTTCCCGCCGTCTGAGTCAAGACTTCCATTTTACGGTGCTTCTGCTTCTTATGTGGGGCACGGTTTTAGATTTTATTAAATAATTTAGAGTGAGTGTTTATTAGTCATAGCCACTTTTTAGTCCAACACTTTCACCATTAAACTTTATATTTTAACATAAAATATTTCGCTTTAATAAAAATGCCCGTAAATACTTTAAACACACACACACACACACACACACACACACATATCTATACATAGTCTAAAGAAGCTTTGAAAAACAAAATGCAAAAATAAAAACAAAGAATGCAGTTTAAATTCCAGGAAGGAAAAAAATATTAACTTAAACCTATCGCAGACTAAGCACCTACATAATCCGACTTCTAACAAGTTGATAATGACAAAAGAGAATTCATTCATATAAGGATGAAAAAAAAAAAAAGAAGCCTTAACTAAAATTGTTAAATAGAAATAGACTTAGCACTTGCATAAGCCGATTTTGCAAAAGTCTTCAATTTTAAAACAGAATTTAACTACATAAGGATGAAAAGAGAAAACCTTAACTAAAATTTTCTAAATAGAAAACGGGGATCATCAGCTGCTTACCATGTAGCTGTTTCGGAGAATTAACAACATGAGAGCTGTTAAAGACATTGCTCTCAAGTGGATAACACCACTTTCTCCCCCCACCCAAAATGTAAAATAATACGGTAACTAGTTTACTAATACATGAAAACAAAATAGATAAATTAAATTAAATAAAAAAAATACCAAGAAAAACTATTAATAAGTAAGTTTATGATTACAAGATCCATTCTGCGACTTGTTAACAAGCATATAAATGCTATGAGAATAAAAATGCATAAAAGCTTATATACCTTAGGTTATATATATTGCTTCACCGAATTTCATAACTTTGTTATCAGAATGTTAAGTCATGCATATATATATATATATATATATATATATATATATATATATATATATATATGATTTTCAGAATGTGAGAGATTGTATAATAAATTCCACAGCCAAACAACGTCGCAGCTCACAAGAGCCATGACAGTCAACGAACCGGAAGTCCAAGACTCGAGTTTCGCCCTCATTTGGGCTCATCAGTTAGACACATCCGAGCTCAGGATTCGAAACTCCTACTTGTGAGACATCGGCAAGGGTTATTGACTGGTTGGACGGCCGCGTCCCTTGTCGAGACGAAGTGGGTTCATTTCACCGTCGGATTTCGGCGCGGTTTGTTTTATCTGTGTTGGTTAATAGAAATTCTTGTGTGCGGGGCGTTTGCTCAGTTGGTAGAGTGCTTGCCTCGCATGCAAGAGGCTCGGGTTTCGAATCCTGAGCTCGGATGTGTCTAACTGATGAACCCAAATGAGGGCGAAACTCGAGTCTTGGAGCTGCGACGTTGTTTGGCTGTGGAATTTATTATATATATATAATTTATATATATATATAATTAATATACAATTTAATATATATATATATATATATATATATATATATATACACAGTAGCGTCCAAAAGTTAAGGAACGATCGATCATTTTTTTTTAATGGCTTCTAATTTTATCTATGAAAAAGAAAAAAAAAATGTTGGTGAATTTTCCAATGTTTAATAATGGTAGTTTAAGAAAAATTTTTTTTTTAATTTGTGAGAATTCATGGAAAAGTTAATGCCCGAATGTACAGAGAATTGATTAGAGAACATGTGGTACCTAATCTTTCTAATTCTGATATCTTTATGCAAGACAACGCACCGTGCCATAAAGCAAAAAAAGTTTTAGAAGAGCTAAATAGATCCACTATTTGCGTTATGGATTGGTCAGCTCAGAGCCTAGACCTTAATTCAATTGAAAATGTTTGGAAAATTATTGGTGATAAGATTACAGAACCCCCCCCCAAAAAAAAAAAATCTTGATGATTTATGGGAATGTATAAAAACATCCTGAAATAATATTTCACCCATAACATGTGAATGATTTGTTCTGTCTTGCAGGAAAAGATGCCATAGTGTGATTGAAAACAAGGGGCTTTTCACTAAATACTGAAAGGATTCTTTATTTTTTCATAATGAATTTCCCTCGTTCCTTAACTTTTAGACGCCTGTAAATTAATTAAATTTATTTATATGTAAAAAAACTAATATGTATTAAA
>NC_136490.1:42850629-42853129 GCF_053919585.1 Euprymna scolopes | reverse complement strand
ACATACACGCAACCATATATATATATTTATATATATATATATATATATATATATGTGTGTGTGTGTGTGTGTGTGTGTGTCTGTGTGTGTGTGTGTAGCATGACCGGTATATACATACATATATATATATATATATATATATATAGTAGAAATGGTAATTAATAAAAACTGAAAAAAGTGATCAATACTGTTGTAGAGCAAATATGCGTTTTATTTTTTATTACCTTATCTTTCTGTTAACTTACATTATTGTTTAAGCTACCCGGCCGTTTTTTTTTAGGGGGGGGGCGTCTTGTAGCTTTCTCAGACTTTTACAGAAATGTTCGTTGTTATGGGATGAAAGAGTGAAAGAATGAACAGTGTGTGTGTGTGTGTTCGTAATAATGTGTAAATATTATGTACAGCATTTTTTGCAACTAACGAAGGAATACTAGGTGCACAGTGAGTAATATAAACGCATTTTTTATGTAAATATAGCATTCAGTAAAACTATATTTGGTGAAGTATATAAAGTTGTGTGGATTTATACATAAAACATATAAATACACACACACAACTATATATATATATATATATATATATATATATATATATATATATATATATATATATATATATATATATATGGTCCTACATGATGAATCGTATACTAACGATCCTAACATTACTACCTGCTACATCTTAATGTCCGTAAATTTTCTTTCGTCTAGGCCCAACAGAAGAGTTCAAAAAGTGTGTAGAAGCCCTTTTGGTACAATTCATATACGTTTTGTTAGTGTGAAATCTAGCAATAGGTATTATCGCGTGTATATATATACATAGATATTATTGCGCGTATGTATATACATAGAAATATATATATATATATATATATATATATATATATATATATATATATATACATACATATACATATATATACATATATATACATATATACATATATATATATATATATATATATATATATATATATATATATATTGATTATGATTTTGTGCATGTACGGCATAATCGCGTTGCCACAACCGTCCCCGTAAGATCACCGAAGTTAAGCAATCTTGAGCCTGGTAAGTACCAGATGGGTGATTATTTGGGAATTCTAGGCTCTGTATGTGCTCTCTGCTTATCTCGGCATTGTTTCTTGGACATACACCAAAGTTTTAAAATACTAAAACAAAACCAAGTATAAGGAATGTTTATTGATAATATTGTAAAACTTTGCACAATAAAACGGTTTTTACGATGGACTTCCATGTGCTTCTTTCGTAGCTGTTAATAGAACCAAATAAAACCCAGGTTAGGATTTGTGTTCGCAAACTCATAATGATCATTGTATTAGTTTAGACGTAAAGCCTGGAGAAGCGAGTAAATAAGCATCAACTTTTAAAAGATCACTATCTTTCTTTATCTATATAAAAATATCATATTATATTATTCTTATATATTGGCATCGGAAATTAGTCGTTAATTTCTTCGATTCTAATATCGAATTTGATACCTCCAAAAGTTCGGATTTTTCCGATTACCGGTTCCGAAAAAGCGTCCCAACCAACACACACACACACACACACACACACATATATATATATGTATTAACATGCATATATATATATATTTATATTTATATATGTATTAACATGCATATATATATATATGCATATATATATATATATATATTTATATATGTATGTATATATAGATATATAATTTTCAATGTTATATGGTTTATATAGCATAAAAACGATGTTGTTTTTTCATATACATGAATTTTTTAATATATATTTTACGCTATCCTCCGCTCTTGATCGCAAAATAAAATTGAAGGCGTTGAAAAAAATGGAAATTTGTATTGTGGACTGCATTCATATTGTGTAGGTATGATTGAAAGAGTTCGTATGATGTAACATTGTTGAAAGACATTAACGCAGCCCAAAATACAAATTTTCGTTTGTTTTTTTTTCAACAACTTTTATTCTTATTTCACTATATTTTGTGATCAAGAGCGGAGGGCCGCTTGAAATATAAAACATAAAATTATATTTAGAAACAACTACATCCATTTACAGTTTCACACTAAAAACTCATAACATTTAAATTACTAGTCTTGGATGATACGTCGATATATTAAGATTATATATATATATATATATATATATATATATATATATATATATATATATATATTAAGATTATATATATATATATATATATATATATATAATAAAAAAATACAATTAAATTTACCAAAATGATCCAAGATGGTAAAACTAAAGTATGTTATAAATATTAAAGAATTAATATTTATACCCTCTGCTCCACTTTTTGTTATCAAGTAAGATCTTTGACTTACTTTTTGTTTCATCATTAAAAATCCAATCCCGCATTTTGCTAATCCATACCCTCTGATGAGAAGGAAAGTATTTCTTCGAAACTCCGCGGATTAAGGACTATCCACTTATCAAGTGTTTCCTTTTCAGATAAATATGTTTTTAACTCT
>NC_136490.1:42838129-42848129 GCF_053919585.1 Euprymna scolopes | reverse complement strand
GAAGTACTCCATGTTGATACTATTTTTCTCTCTGTTTTAATACAATGCAAGGGAGAAGGAATACAAAAATACACACATGAAATGGTCATAATCCTGACGAAGAAACTAGCATCGTTTATTATTTCTATTTTTAAACAAATATTTATATAAGTGACTCTATAAGTCATTCCGTCGGTCAGTCGGCCGGTCGGTCGGTCTGTCAGTCTGTCCGTAACACTTTTGGCCTTGGCCTTTTTGGTTAAGATTAAAAGTCTGTCGTTAATAGATGCTGTTCTTAGCTTTTTAAGCTTTTCTTGGCCTTATGGCCAATATCAACGTGTAGTATTTGTTCCGGCAGATACTGCAAGCAAAGACCCTATGTGGGGGCGACCCCACAGACAAGACCTTGGTCAATGTAGGGCAACCCTTCATACCAATTGTCACTATCCAGCTCCTCTACTCCCCGGGGAGTTGGTCCCCATTTCCACTTCACTCCTTACATTAAAAATCGGCCTTGTGCCTAATTTGCTCGTTGGGGAGCAAATAAATACGCTTTACTTGGCTTTTTGGCAAAGATCACAGTGTAGTATCTATCCGACAGATACTGCAAGCAAAGACCATATGTGGGGACAACCCCACATATAAGACCTTGGTCAATTTAGGAGCAACCCTTCATGCCAATTGTCAATATCCAGCTCCCCTACTCCCGGGGAGTTCGTCCCAATTTCCCCTTCACTCCTCACATTAAAAATCGGCCTTGTACCTAATATAAGACCTGTGTCAATGTCGGGGCAACCCTTCATATCAATTGTCACTATCCACCTCCCTTACTCCCCGGGGAGCTGGTCCCTATTTCTCCTTAACTCCTCACATTAAAAATCGGACTTGTGCCTTATTTGCTCGGTGGTGGTGCAAATAAATACCAACCCCACATATAGGACCTTGGTGGGGAGCAAGTAAATACCCTTTTCTTGGCCTTTTGGCCAAGATCAAAGTGTATTATCTGTTCTTATTTCATGCTGTACTTATGTTTGTAACTTTGTGATATCAAGTGGGGGTTCACTTTTCTGTATTAATTTAATGTAAAATTATCACCCACTTTACAACCAGTCAGTCTCAAGTCATTCTCCAGATCATTCAAGTTGTTCTTGAAGGATTCCAGTTATTTTTTAAAGCATTCAAGTCATTCTTAAGGTCATTCAATTCATCCTTAAGTTCATTAAAGTCATTCTTTATTTATTTAAGTCATTTCAGCCCATGTTTCTGTCATTTTAGTTTATCTTTAAGAATTTCATGTCAATCCTACATTCCCGCATTCACGAGAGCACCCGACTAATGGCTATCGGCTTTATTTTTTATTATTATTTAAAAAAAGACTTTGGTTGTGCGTTTGTTTTCTTACGTAGACTTACGTATTTTAACTGTAATTTTAAACAAAGCTTATATAGCAAGCAAAACCTTTTTAACTAATACATACATATATCTATATCAACTGTTCTGAAATATCAGCAATAGGAAATTCGATTCCACATATTTCTCATTGCCCACTACAGATGTCAGCTAATTACCTGTACAAAGAATCTCCATTTCCTTAATTCTGATCAATAGTCGCTGAGATTGGAGACATAAAATTGCTAAAAAATGCTATACACACACGCACATATATATATAAGCCTGACGAATCCTCATGAGAATTAAACGCGGAATATTCTGTGTAGCTTTATTGCCATATATATTTTCATAACTTACTACCTAGCTCTATTTATGTATTGAGCAATGTTGAAGTAAATATCTTCGTATATTAATTTTTGTGATTATATGAAGTAATCACACACACGCGCACGCGCGCACACACACAAACACACCCACGCGCACTCTCACACACACACACATATATATATATATATATTAGTGTATTTAGGCAGCATTCGTTCATTCAGCCAAACATTATTAAAAACAACAGAGATATCTTGCTTAATGATTCTTTTTTTCATTTTTTCGATCTTTCGTAAGATTTTTTTAACATCAAAATGGAAGGTATTTACAAATGTTCCATGGTTCACACGTGCGCTTTCGATTCTTTCTTGAATCATCATCAGGTGGAGATAAAATATTAAAAATAGAAGTGAAATATATAGTTACGAATGATAAAAAGAGTCAATGAAAAGTCGATTAAAATATACATTTACGAGTGATAAAAAACTCGATTAAAGATTAGGATGATAAAAGACAATGTTAGTAAAACCAGTCGTATACTGGTTATGCTAAACATTTCAGCACATTATTGCTATTTTCAAAATTAATGCTATTTATAGATGGGTGCTGGGTTTTTATATATAGTGTTTCAAGTATTTTTAATTTTTTACAATTACTTTCTCGTTGCAAAATCCTTGTGTTGTCCACGAGGACCTTTCTAAGATTAGAGGGGGGACAGCTATGTTGATTTGTTAATTGCTGGTATATTGAGCTAGTACTGTTTAAATGCATCGTTAATCGACGGGACAATCTTGTTTTTGTATGTCCAATATATGCGTTTTTATGTTCGGAGTTACACTCTCCTAAGGGGCATTGAAATTTGTACACAATATTGGTTTGCTCCAACATTTTTGTCGCGGCGAGGAGTTATTTTTATATATATTCATATTTCATTGAATAAAATAGGTTTTGTCTTTTCTAATTCAAGTGTGGATCCTTTCTCTCTTCTTCCTTAATTCCTTTCCTTCTGGCAGAAACTGGTAGATGTAGTTATAATATTTGTTGTAGGCCCAAGTACTTTAAAATTCGCCTGGATTCATTATCAGGGATTAGTTCGAGGCAATCTATAAAAGATTTGTTTATTATTTATTGTTATGTATATACAGCCACTCATCCTATCTGTGCATATATATTTTTATTCGATTGTACATAATTACTAACTAACCTTTGCATTTTTTCGTTCGACAGAATTTCAACGCATATTCTCTTAGTCTTATATTCTTTTATGTAATATTGTGCAATTCAATTTTTAGGATTTGACGTATTCCAACGATTAGCTCATGATGATTTTGTTAGGAAAAGGGATCTATCGGAGTTTCCCGTTTACTATATTTAAAACACTTGTGCATATGTATATTTTGTTTTTACATTGGTTAATATTGTATATTAAGTTAGTTTAGTGATTTTACAAGCATTTTAGTAAGTTTTACTATTAATAAAATATATTTTATTAATATTTGCGTGTTAGTCTTAATAAATGTTGCTTCTAACACGCCGGTTATTAGTGTTTGGGTTATTAGTAAAATGTTTGAGTACAGACGTGTTGTAAATTGTGGTAGTAAGACGATAGTAGTACTTGGCTCTACAGTAAATATGGCGTGTACATCAGCCAGTTCTTACCCCAACAAAGAAATCAATGCGGACGATGGAAAGAATTCAAATTAAAGAAATATGCTTCAAAAGAAGGATGCTACATAATTTCACATATAATCACACACACACACACACACACATATATATATATATATATATATATACAGACTCGCGTAAACAATTCTTATGCCACAAGTATATATATATATATATATATATATATATATATATATATACTAGCAGGGAGACCAGACGTTACCCGACATTGGAGGATGATGAACAAATATTTCACACTTCTTTTATATGTATTGTCATCAAAATCAGTCAAATCGCCCGGAGGGAACTGTCACATGCCTCCATGCAGTAACTTAGTCAAAATACATGTTATTCTACATTGCACTGTAGAGAACCTCCTGTTTTGTTTACAAAAATATTTTACATAAAATTCTTTCCAGTTAACGAAAAATAAACATATAAAGGAATTTACGTGATGGGTTTGAGCCTACAGACCACGTTATAAAAGAAAAATCCAAACAAACAAAAAAGAAAATCACATAAATTTTCAAGTCTTATAAAATTCTTTGAATACACACACACACACACACACACACACACATATATATATATATATATATATATATATATATATATATATATATATATATATATATATATCTTAATAACTTGATTTGAGCCCAAAACAATAAATTTTTAATAAGGATCAAATTTTTAAAAATGAACTTTTTTTGGGGGGGGGGCTCAGCATACACCTCCAAACATCCCCGGCAACGCCAGATTGAAATGCTAGTATATCAATAAAAATGAACGTCTGTGTATCTGTCTGCGTGTCTGTATGTGTGTTTATATGTCTGTGTACATTTCCTTACACAATAACTCTGTCAATTTTTAGTCTACAGACTCGAAATTTGATATACAGGGTACTGAGATTTGGGAAAATCAATGTGATTGGTTGTCGGCCAGAAATTTTGCTGTTAAAGGGTCAGAGTTCAACGATTTGACCTTTGAGAACTCTACCAAACTCCTCGCCGGGCATCCATGCTAGTATATATATAAAAGTGAAAGTGTCAGTCTGACTGCCTGTCTGTGTGCGCGTCTTTCTGTGTACATTTCCCTACACAATAACTGTCAATTTTCAGTCTACATACTCAATATTTGATATACAGGGTATTGAGATTTGAGAATATCTTTGTAATCGATTTTCGGCCAGAAATTTGGCTGTTTAAGGGTCAAAGTTCAACGATTTGACCTTTGAGAACTCTACGAAACTCTACGAAACTCCTCCGACAATTTTGGGTATGAATAATTGAAATCTTAGATATAGGTTCCTTGGACATGGATCTAACTTAATGACTTAATTTGAGCCCCAAACAACAAAAGTGAAGGGGTCATAATAGGGATCAAAGTTTAAAAAAAATTACCTCTGCTGTCTTTACCAAATTACTCAAACAATTTCTGGTCTAAACATTTGAAATTTTACATAAAAGGTATTCAGAGATAGGGCAAGATTTTTAATCGGTTTGGGTCGAAAATTTGAGCTACCAATATAGAAATGTATGTATGTATGCATGCATGTCTGCCTAAAACCTTCGATAGAGGTGAGAAGATCAGTATCGTTTTTAAGCTCGACCCTTCAGACGATAAATACCGAAGGATCGGCTAAAAAACATTAATTTCTTCACCCTAAACTGGGCACTTTTCTACAGGGAGGGGTCGCTTTTATCGCCGATATTTTCGAAAGTCATCCCCTCCTTTCTATTGCCTAGCCTTAATTTAAATCTACGTCACTTCCGCTTTGGCGGTGGTCGTAACCACAAAGACGTCAGATTCCCCCCCCCCGTTCTTTTTCCTCCTTCGCGGTATGGGTTCGAGCCGGCCTTCCTACTACCACTTTTTTTTTTTGCTCAACACACACCTCAAATATCCGGGCAACGCCGGGGACTCATGCTAATATATATATATATATATATATATATATATATATATATATATATATATGTGTGTGTGTGTGTGTGTGTGTGTGTGTGTGTGTGTGTGTGTGTGTGTGTGTGTGTGTGTTTATTACAAACTTTTTTACGAAAATATTTCGCAAGTATTAATCATCATATGCTAGATCTTTTCCGGATGAATGCAATTCCACGGCCCATACATAACTAAGTTGTATTTTCTTGTGAAATAAATAGAAAAAATGTATTTTGATATAAATATCAATGCACACACATACAAAATACAAATGCATAGTAATATAGATGTAAACATTTCTATATATGTATATATCTGTATGCGTGTGTGATTATTTGTTTGTCAAAGTGTGTATGATTATATCTAATAAAATATACTTAGAAATCTATTCATTGTTGTCTTATCATATGAAAATCTTTTTTCTATTATTCATATCCATCAATGCTTTAAGAAATAGAATCTAATATATTAATGGCGGAAAAATTCCTTCTACAATCTACAATTACTCATATCAATACCAAGGCAACGCAAAACTGTTGTTTTTTTTTCTGATCCTCACACGCTTTCTTTCAATGTGTTGCTATAATACAGAAGAGTGATTATTTACTAAGGTCAAAATCTACTCGAGGATGAGAGAAAACGAAATGGTCGGCTCGATTATGAACAAATTATTGGAACCGATAGATGAATAGGGTAAATATGTTTAACCCAGAAAACCCTGAAAAAATATTTCTTCAAATTGTTTAGTTAGTTTAGTTGGTTTATTTTATTGGCATATAAACCCTTTCTTTTGTTTTTTTAATGCTGAAGAATTGGATTTTGCTTAGTTCATTTACTGTTGCTATTTATCTATTTTTTTACTAGCATTTCTGTCCGGCGTTGCCCGGGTGTTTGTAGGTGTATGTTGAGATAAAAAAAAAAAAGCAGTCTACTTCTTTAAAACTTTGACCTCTATTATGACCCCTTTAAATTTATTGTTTTGGGTTCAAATCAAGTTAATAAATTCGATCCATGTCCAAGAAACATTTATCTAAAATGTCAAGTGCGTAGACCCAAAATTGGCGGTGGAGTTTGGTAGAGTTCTCAAAGGTCAAATTGTTAAACTTTGACCCTTAAACAGCCAAATATCTGGCCGAACACAACTCAGAAAGATATGCTCAAATCTCAGTACCGTGTATATCAAATTTCGAGTCTGTAGACTTAAAATTGACAGAGTTATTGCGTAGGGAATTGTACACAGACACACAAACAGACACACACACACACACACACGTTCACTTTTATAGATTTATTTATTTATTTATTTTTTTATTTTTCCAGGTTTTGTTGGTACGGAAACATAAGTATAAATAATGATTTTGGATAGGCACTAGTCATATATTATGGGTTTTTTTAGATTTTTTTTTCAATTATATTTTATTGTACAACTTTGTTTCTTTTAAAAATTCTAAGAGGGTTTTGGAGATCAACTTTGTTAAAAAATGTCTTTCAGATTGTTTTCTTGGTAGTGTTTTATTTGTATTGGATTGAAATCTATGAGGTTGGTTAGTATATGTTTCACTGTGTAGCGTTCTTAACATGGGTTACAGCTTGGTACTTTTTCGCCTTTTATTAGATATAAATGGGTCGAAATGGTATGTCCTATTTGGAGTCTTGTTATTATTATTTCTTGTTTTCTTGTCATTTTCCTGTTGTTGACTTTAACTCCTGCCCATTCTTTGAGGGTGGATTTGCTTTGGTTTAATATGTATTTGAAGAGAAGCATTTTGATATCAGCAGAGCAATAAGAAGGACGTTCCAAATGTAATGTCTCGTATTTTTTTTTATTTCCCGTCGGGATTTCTAATGCGCTTATTATGATGATTGTAATTATACATTCATGACCATATTTCATCGCTCTGTTCAAAGTAACGAAATTACTCAGACAAATTTTGGTCTAAACATTTGAAATATTACATGAAGTGTATTCAAGTCATGAACAGTACATATGGCCCGAGCAAAGCCGGGCAGAAATGCAACTAGTAAATAAGCTTGGTGTTGAGAGTAATAGTAAATTAAAAACAAATACTTTTGGGTTTGAGATTAATAGTGAATTAAGAGTAAATAAGTTTGGAGTTTATAGTAATAGTAAATTAATAGCATATAATTTTGGGTTTGAGATTAATAGTCAATTATTAGTAAATAGTAAATATTATTAGTATAGTAAATAATCAGCAGCTTATTTTGGGTTTGAGATCAAAAGCAAATCAGTTTGGATTTAAGAGTAATAGTAAATTTGTATGTAATAGTTTTGGGTTTGAGATTAACAGTGAACTATTCGTAAATAAGTTTGAAGTTGAGAACAATAGTAAATTAATAGCAAATAATTTTGGGTTGAGATTATAAGTGAATTAATAGTAACTAAGTTTGGATTTAAGAATAATAGTAAACAATTTTGGGTGTGAGATTAATTGTTAGGTAATCAATGTATCATATCTATTAAAGTAATATTGTCTGTCTGTGTGTGTACATTTCCATAGCAAACTGTCAATTTTTATCTATAGACTCGAAATTTGACAAAAGGATTATTGAGATTTGGGAAAATGTTTAATCGGTTTTTAGCCAGACATTTCGCTGTCAAGGGGTCAAAGTTGAACGATTTGAGCTTTGAAAACTTTCCAAAACTCCTCTGTAAAGTTTTGATCTAAATACTAGAAATTTTTAATGTAGGTTACCTGTATATAAGTACACACTCAGTATATATATATATATATATATATATATATATATATATATATATATATATGTGTGTGTGTGTCACGATACATCTTCTATTATTATATGTAATAAGTTTTTTTAAATAGTCAACCATATAGGAGCCTATTCGTGACCAGACACACACACACACACACACACACACACATTCAGCTTTATATTATAGATATACATATGCATATAAAGTTATTAACATAGAGCCCGAGCAACGCCGGGCTGAACTGCTAGTATATTATAAAAGTGAAAATATCTGTGTGTATGTGCTTGTGTACATATCCTTACGAAATTACTCTGTCAATTTTCGGCCTAGAGACTCAAGATTTACCATAAGGAGTATTGAGATTTGGGAAAATCTTGTCAATCGGTTTTCGACCAGAAATTTGGTTGGCAATGGGGTCAAAGTTCCACGATTTGAGCTTTGAAAATCTTACCAAACTCCTCCGCCAATTTTGGTCTAAAAACTTTAAATCTTAAATGTAGGTTACTCGGACATCGATCATACTTTTTAATTCAATTTGAGCTCATAAAAATAAAAGGTAAGGGGTCAAAATTGGCGTCAAAGTTTTTAAAAAATTGACCTCTGCGGTCTCTACCAAATTAGTGGCGTGTCATGATTAGCGTCAGTGTGGAGATTCGAACTCGGCAACGAAGCCATCTCTGACTCCATTAACAAGGAACAAATCCACACGCCCACCGTTAAACACGAGAAATATAGTTGAAATTTAAACATTTACTATTAAATATAAAGACGGTGATGGTGTTTTAATGATTATGACATTATGATCTGCGCATGAAAGCTAAAGTGGCCGACTTTTAACTTCAACTTAGAGTGATTAATAAGAAGAACCGAGTTCTGAAAAAGGGCATAATTATTACTATAATTATTTTTAATACCTACAAACACTTATGTTTCATCAGTGTTTGTATATACATATATATATATATATACAAAAGACACATTGTGTGTGTGAGTTCCTTCTTTATAAGTTCCGAAACGACTGAGAAAATCTTCTGCAAATTTCACACAAAGATAATTTTTATATCTGACAGTGTTGTTAGTCAGCTTTTCTTCAGAAATTCATCCGATACGTATCGAAAATTTATAAAATCCGATCTTAAAAATAGATATTCTCTCTTATAGATAAAAAGAAATTGTTTTGCAGTGTTTATTGCTACACCGACAAGGGAGATAATAAGATTTCATCAAATCATTTTCATTAAACAACAATAAAAAATATGTATCACAATATAGAGCTATAGCTTTTTGAAAGAACATGATTCCCATTTCAAACCTGGGTGTACCTCATCATTTTATTTTATTTTTTTTCTTATTAATGAGTTCAATTTACGATAAAATAAAAGGTACCATTTAAAATCGCCGCAAATCATTTCTTTGCTTACTTATTTTAAAACTAAATATTAATTTTTCCATGTATAGACGCGGAAATGTTATCGTAGCTTACATATTATCAATATATTTTTAAAACACTACCTAACTGTGTTCGTGCATGTTGCACTGTTGAAGTAGATATCGAAAATTGATACCTTATTTTTGTAGATATATTTAATAATTATTATATTATTAAGAAAACTAACAATAATAACAAGCCGCGCGTGCATGGTCCCCCTCTTGTGCTGCATGTGAGATGACGTATCCAAAAGATAGTGAAGAAATTATGAATGTGGGAAGTCTGAAAGAGTAATGTTGTCTTTACATTTTCGGCAAGTTTCAGAAACATCTACTGGATGGGGCACATATTATGGGGTAAAAAGAATCACTTTCTACAATTTGGGGGCATTCGTGACTGCTTTTGAGCTCCTGGAATGTCGAATCCCAGTGAAAATGGAAAAACGATGCAGTTTCACGCCTTAAGACATGTATATTTGAATTCAGTACCATGGAAAACTACTATATATAAACACATATCAAGTTCTTGAG
>NC_136490.1:42783129-42833129 GCF_053919585.1 Euprymna scolopes | reverse complement strand
ATATATATATATATATATATGTATATATATATATATATATATATTTCATTCTTTCGGGAATTATCAACGCAGGGTGTCACGATTAACACCAGTGGATAGATTAGTACCCGGCGACAGAAGCCATATCTAGATTCATTAGCAAGCCCCTTATCCATTCGGCTCCTGTTAACCGCGATAAATACTGTTGAACAATATCATTTATTTATTTTGAATGCTTTATATATATATATATATATATATATATATATATATATATACATATATATACACACACATATATATACCTACATACATTATATATATATTTCTGTGTGCGTGCGTGTGTGTGCGTGTGTGTGTGTATGTACTTTAGTAAATGTTGTGAATTTATATATATTAATTCCAAGAATTGGTTTGGCACATTTTCCAATCATACACTTTTTGATAGCACGTCCAATGCGTTTTTCACTAGTCGGCAATTCGTCCAACTGATGTAGCGATGCATATAAAATATTTTCTTTACTTTTAAATTGAATTCATTCTATTTATTAAAATACAAAAAAAAACCAGAAAAGTTGTATACAAAAAGGAAAATATAATATCGTGGGAAAAACTAAAATTATCTTTCGCCTTGGTCCTTTGCCGTCTATTTTCTCATTTTCTTTCTTTTTATATTTTACTATATATTTTCTCATTTCAGCAAAACACATTAAAAAGCTTTCAGCACGCCGCAATTAAAATTAGATTACTGTGTAAAATATCAGTCTCTTAGTATCTTTAATCGTAAATGTGCTTGTTTCTAGGTTAAACAACGTTGTCCATATATTAGAGTGTATTTTAGTGATCGCTAATCTCCATCTTTCTGGTTTATATAATCGAGAAATCGACCGCAGATTGAAATGAGATGAGAAAAAGGCACGAATGACTGTGTAAAGGCAGCAAAACAGTGGTAGTGGTCGTTGCGCCCCTCAGTCTGGTTGTCCTAGAGTTACATCGACCGAAACGTTTTGAAAATCACACTCAAAATGAGAACAGTCGTTTCATGGATCCAAATAATTCGAATAACCAATTCTCAACTCAAAAATTCAGAAACGTCATATTATACTAGATTTGTATGTAACAATGGGATTGACAGAAACAGGTTCTACCTTTTGATCGTAAGAAGTGCCATTATCCTTTCAATCGAAGTATGTAAAAATAATATGCAAACACATTATTTTGTAATGTATTTGTTTTTACAAATGAATAACAGAATGAAACTGTATCTGACAATTTTAATAAATAAACAAAGAGAAGAGTAAATAATTCTCTATATTATATTTCTCTTGTTGTTTGTTATTATCACATCCCCCCTCAAACAAGGAACATTGCCACTTTGGTGTAGGGGGCTACTATCAGGGGCAACAACTACTGGGGTACTATGTTGGATTTGGGCAGCAAGATGTCAGTTCACGTTACACTTGAACTTATGCATGTCAGTACAGTTGGGGAAGCAGGGACCTGGAATGGAATTCCAGAGTCTAGCGGTTCTGGAGCAGAAACTATTGGAGTAGAAAGATCTTTATCATCTAGGTATCTCTACTGTGTGTGGGTGAGGTTTTGCTGCCTGTTGGGTTTGTCGAGGGTGTCTACGTCGTGGGAGCACAAGTGTCTGCAGTTCACCAGAACATTCACCATTAAAATAGAATGAACTCTAATAAATATCTTAGAAGTAAAAGTGTATAGATGTTTAGTGATGACTGTTAGGCGGTTAACATGTGAAGGTTAGGAGCTGGAGGCTAAGGATTCCACTACTAAAGCGTGTGTAATGTAGAGTTTTAGTGGCAGCTAGAGGGATGGAGCAGATTATTAGCTTTCAAGGGGCGTGTTATTAACTTACAGAATAATGTAGAGTTTCATTAGGATTTAGAGTTTCAAGTAATGTTTTAGCTTGGGGGAAAAAATCTTTTTTCTTCTTTTTCCTTATTTAGCATGCAGGTTAGACAAAGGAACTCGTCTTGGAGGTAAAGAGAAACAATTATTACATGGTGATTCGGAATTCGTATTTATAGGCAGTCATTAAGGTCAGGGACAAAACATTGTATCTATACAGAAAATAGTCCTAGTGACGCAGCTATGATCATTGTAGAATTTAGTTACAATTATAGTAACAGTTAATTATAAGCTATAACTGGTAGCTTTATCAACGAGGCCTTTTTATTAATACAAGCGAGCATATGGTAATTTTAGATATAAAGTATATTACTTAAATAAAGTTATTCTGATTTCAACGGTAGATAAATTAATCCATGTTTGTGCTAATTTCGGAAAATTTATCGTGCCTTAGCTATTTTTATCTCTGGCCTTCCTTAGTTCAGAGCGTGGAATTAATCATTTATTTACGCTGGGAGAGAACGTGGTTGGTGTTTTGCTGGGGGAGAATTAAAAATTAGGCAAGGAGACAAAAATAAAGACAATAAATACGTATATAAATTATTAAAATACAAATAATTACAAATTACAAAATGAAATAAGAAATTTAAAAGAGAAGAAATAACAAAGTTATCCTTTTTTAGGATGAGGATGGCTTAGGATAACACTTATTTTGTCACGAGCACCACCACGACAATTCCAGTATCACGAATAACCATATTTGGTGGAGGGGTGGAGTGATTTCTTTGACCGGATATTATACGTGTTTGTAACAATTTATAGGAGATAAATTCATCTTTCGAATTCAACGTACATGCGTGTATATGTTAATTTTACTTTGCTTTGTCTGTCTGTCCATTCCACCCCCCTTTTTTTTTGTTCGGATCTATCCTACCCCTATTACTCTCTGTATAATTGGGCAGATTGCTGAAACAATCTTTTACTTGTTGCTAGTATCACTAAGTGAAAGATTCTCATGGAATATTGTGATAACCTGCCCCTCTAATAACTAGGGATATGCCAACAGCATATTCTTTTAATTGCTTTTACTCTCGAGTATGTATCCGTTGATATAATATATGCTTTTATATAGAAAAAGGTGGTTCTCGATTGATTAACTGCGTTTAACTGTATCGGATATATACTCGAGAATGAAAAAAATGAAAAGAATATTCCTTTGTCCCACCCTACCAATAACTTGATTATATCTGTCAACATGCTTATAAATAGCTCACTTGTTGTATTTTTCAGGGTTTGATTTTAAATATATACCTGTATGTATGGACTTTTTATGATATAGTGTAGCGAAGTAAGTATTGTAGTATCTGTTCGATACACAGTTAGGGATTAATAGGGATTATTCAGCATAGTACCAAATTAAATCTAGAAGTTTTCTACAAAAACTCTCCGGCTGATCTCGCTGAAAATTTGAGTGAACCGTTGTTGTGATAAGGTGCAGCGAACTAAGTATTATGGTATTTGTTCGATGCAAACGTATGGAATAGTCACCAAAATATCGCGTTTACTCCAACAGATTACTTGGAAACTACTAGTCTTATCTGCTTGAAATTTTGCATTGACATGGACACAGCAACCTAAGTATTATAATATCAGTTCGATGCAGCATTAGGGATTAATAGAGACTGTAATTGAATGCAAAAAAAATTAGCAAAAAAATAAGCCATATTAAACCAGCAAATAGGTATAACGCAATCATTCTTGCTATAAATTATATCCTTATTTTAACAGTAAAAAAGTTTAGCATATATATAAAACTATTCTGGGTGCCCGTCGTTGCCAGGGTGTTTGGAGGTGTGTGTTGAGCACACAAAAAAAAAGTGCTAGTAGGACGGCAGGCTCGAACCCTTACCGGGAAGGAAGAAAAAAATGTGACGTATTTGCAATTGCAGTTGCGCCCATCGTTAAACCGGAATGACAAATTTTTAATGTAAGACTAGTCAATCGAAATGAGGGGATTACTTTCGAAAATATCGGCCAAGATAGCGACCCCTCCCTGTAGTAAAGTTCCCAGGTGAGTCTGAAGAAATTATTGTTTTTAACCAATTTTTCGATATTTGTCGTTCAAAGGGTCGAAGTGCAAAACGATATCGATCTTGTGAAAACCCGATGCTTCTGTCGAAAGTTTTAAGCCGACCTACATACATACATGATGATTGCAACGTCTTTTCAGACGAATGCCACTCCCACAGACATTTAAAATCCATGAGCCCAAATGCCTGAGGGAGTATCTATACAAAGATGATGCTACAGAGTCTTAGCTTTGTACGACTGCTAAGTCTTTCTCTCGGTTCAAATGTTGAGATCCAGCAACAAGCAAGAGCAAGTTAGCCAGCAACAAATTAAACTGCAGACCAGCTCAATGCGGGTACTGGTCTCCCGCTTTATGTTTTTTTATAATCAGAGATTTGCTTCTCATAGAAAGTTTGCCTTTACCACGGCTTACGGGAGCCCTCTCCACCCCAATACACATACACACACACACACACACACACACACACACAAATATACACGGTGCTAATTGGCCGTTGACCCAGAAAAAGAGTTCATTCGAACATACATACATACATACATATATACATACATACATACATTTAAACATACAGGTATGAGTTATATTATAGATATAAAGGGAGGATTGTTGGATGCATATCAAAGAGAAAAATAATAAAGAATATATAAGTCAAGGTTTTTGTTTATTATAATGAAATTATGCAACCGTTGCTCGAGCAGAGGTGTGTTTCATACCAATTACACGATATTTTTTTTTTAATTTACTATTTATCACTTATTTATTGAAATAAAAAATGTAACAGCGTGAACTACTAAAACAAATTTAAACAAAAATAATCCTATCAAGAAAAAATAAGTTATTAACGTTCAATGTCAGTTTCTTTGTTAACAAAAAAATCCGCGATTACACGTTAGTTAATCATTGAAATATAATAAAATAACTTACTTTTTGAGCCTTCGAAATTGCAAAAGAATTTGAAAGAATTTAAACTCCCGAAGAGAATCTTATTGGTGGAGTTGGAATAATTTAACATATGTCGTAAAAGACTGATAAAGATGTATGTACCTAAATTTATTGTCAGTAAGAGCAGCATGACATAAATACAATTAATCATAGTTTTAGAGCATATATATATATATATATATATATATATATATATATATATATATATATATATATATATAAGAACGAGTAGTTAATAAAAAATGTTTTCTTTTTAAAATTAAATATGTTTTTAACTCTTTTTTCAAAGTGTTTTTTTAACATGTTTTATCAACTACTTCTTCTTATTATAAGCTATATCTCCTATTTGGTTTTATCTAGCTTTTACATCTGGTTAAGATTACTTTATAAATATTAATTCTTTAATATTTATAATTTACTTTAGTTTTGCCATCTTGGATCATTTTCGTAAACTTAACTGTAATTCTTATATATATATATATATATATATATATATATATATATATATATATATATATATAAAGTGAACGTGTCTGTGTGTGTCTGTGTCTATGTACATTTCCCTACGCAATAACTTTGTCAATTTGTACTCTACAGACTCGAAATTTGATATACAGGGTACTGAGATTTTGGAAAATCGATGTGACCGGTTTTTGGCGAGAAATAAGGCGATTAAGGGGTACAAGTTCAATGATTTGACCTTTGAAAACCCTACCAAACTCCCCCAACAATTTTGGGTCTACGCACTTGAAATTTTAGATATAGGTTCCTTGGACATGGATCTTACTTAATAACTTGATTTGAACCCAAAACAATAAATTTTAAGAGGTCATAATAGGGGTCAAAGTTAAAAAAAAAATTCACCTCTGCGGTCTCTTGCAATTTACTCAGACAAATTCTGGTCTAAATATTTGAGCTTTTACATAATGTGTATTCAGAGATAGGGCAAGCTTTTTCATCAGTTTGGGTCGAAAACTTTTAGTTACCAATATATAAATGTATCTATGTATGTCTGTTTGCATGTCTGCCTTAAACTTTTAATAGAGGCAACGGATTTTACCCAGATCAGCATCGTTTTAAAGTTCGATCGTTTATGCGACAAATATCGAAAAAATGACTAAAAAAATTAATATCTTCCCCTTCAACTAGGCACTTTTCTACAGGGGGGGTAACGTTTTTTTGCCGATATTTTTTTAAAGTTATCCTCTCCTTTAGATTGTCTAGTCTTAATTTTAAAAACTGTCGCTTCCGGTTTGGCAGTGGTCGTAACAGTATAAACGTTAGGTTTTACCCCGTTCTTTTCCACCTTTGCGGTACGGGTTCGAGCCTACCTTCCTACTACCACTTTTTTTTCTCAACATACACATCCAAACACCCGGGCAACGCTGGGCTTAAATTCTAGTTGATATATATATATATATATATATATATATATATATATATATATATATATATATATATGTATATATATATATATATATTATGTATTAAAATTCGGAAGAAAAATACTTTAAAGTTGGGAAACGTTTTTAAACGATAGTTTTAGTGTGCGTGTGGCACTGTTTCCTGTTGGTTCTCAAAACTTCATTAAATATAGCACAAACGTGTATTATGTGTCAGGGAGTGTTCTTAGATAAGTGGTATGTCGGAATACTGCAAATATGTATTGCAAAATCGAAAAACATCAGATCAAAGTAGGAACAGTCCGATTTTGACCAAAGTTGACACTTGTATACAAACCGACATAACGAGTGCATTTGAGGCGTTTTATTACCGCATAAGGAGACGGGCCTGGCGTATGAAATCAACAGTAGGTTTTTTTTCTGTAAACAGTGGAGCGAATCAGAAGAATGTTTCTGTTTAGAGAAGAATCGAACCATGATACTTAACTTTAATATTTAAAAGTTAAGTCAAGTCATTACAAAGGGTTCTCGACAGTGCAATATAGACTACAGTGTATTGCAAACTAAGTCAGTGCTAATGAGGAATGTGTGTTGCTGTCCGGCATAGCGCGGTAAGTTCTGTACTAGAGCAGGCAATCAAATCAATGTTATTGACGGATGAGCAAATTCAACGGTTTCCATGGTAATAAAATATTGAGATTGTGGAGTATTCGCTAGGCCTCATTCAATCACGAGAAACGTCAGATCTCCCTGATATATATATATATATATATATATATATATATATATATATATATATATACTTACATATACATAAATTATCGTATATATATATATATTTATATATATATATATATATATATATATATATATATATAAACTAACATACTACTTTAAAAAAAACACATTTAACTACATATAGGTTTAAAATAGGCCATATCTACACTCCCTGCAAAAAAAGCACACACAAAGAAAAGGTCACATAAGGTCAACTGGCCTTTGTTCTGTAATTGCCTGCCCATTGGCTGATTAGGAAGGTAGCAGTAGAAATTAGGAAGCTGATTGGCTAACTAAGAATTCAATAGAATATTCGTATATAAAAACGCGAGACTACAACAACTCTTCGCATAAGCCTGATGAATCCTAGTGTGGATGAAACGGGGAATATTCTGTGTAGCTTAATTGCCATATATATGTTTCTAACTTACTATATATATATATATATATATATATATATATATATATATATCGTAGTTGGCAGAACTTGGATACGAGTATACTTTTTTGCCCATCAACATTGAGCCAGCCCCAGCTATGAAGTATTTTAGATGATCCACTAGGCGCAAGTTCGTCTCGGAGACGTTAGATGTCGCCATTCGCTGCGGCAATGATCTTCTTGATATGGAGGTTCAGTAAGATACCTTGCATCAGATTTCCAGTACACCATTACACACACACACATATATATACATACATATATACACATGTGTATATATAGATATATATGCATATATGTATATATATACCTATATACCTATATATAGATGCATACCTATATATACATACATATAGATACATACCTATATATACATATATATAGATGCATACCTATATATATTTATATATTGATACATGCCTATTTCTACATACATGTATATATATATACATATAAAGAGAGAGAAAGTTATTGCACACTTATCTCTACTATATATCGCAATATTGTAGATTAAAATACATTCGTTTTATAATAGATGTTATTATAAATTGTTATATTGTTTTAATTAAACTTTCTCGACTTAATGAGATGATATTCTAGATATTCATACAAAAACACTTACTGATTTTAAATACAATTATTCTTAATTATATCCTTGTTAATTTGTAAGTGTTGAGTTCTTAATGATCTCATTATAATAATTGTTTATATATTTGCTTGCTGAGAATGCTTTCCCTCTGTTTCTTTCGATTTCTGTTATTTTGTTATTGATGTGATAATTAGTAATGGAATTATATGTTACTGAGAACGATACAAGTTGCATTTGTAAAGCTATAGCTTATTATCATTGGAAGTTGTTATAATTATGTATTATGTAATGATTACGGATAAAAGCAATAAGTTATTATTGTAGTTCATGCTATTTTTTATTGTGTATATTGTTATTATTATTTTGGGTGGATTAACATTAGTTTTTATTATCATGTGGTTAACCTTTTGTTATATAATTGGTAGATAATAGAAGGTTCATCTGTACACGCGATGCATTGTATTTATTGTATTTTAAATTTCATATGTTTATATTTCATGCTAACTTTCCCTACTCGGCGTTGCCCGATATCCGTTTGATTTCATTATTACATACTTTTTATATCAACTTCATTTTTGTTTTTATGAGTTCCGTTTCAGAAACCGACTCTACTTTAGTTCGCTTGCAGTTTGATTGTTAAAGCCTATTATAAGTTTTAATTCTATTATTTATATATAGTTTTATGAACTCGCCTTGACCTGTGACAACGGAAAACTCGTTACTCCAAAACACCAAAAATGCCCTTCTCAAAGTCCAGATGGGACTAATGAAAAGAATATGGTAATCCCTTTTTTGACATCGTTTTGGCCGTCCGGAAAAATATCCAAAAATATAACACGTCAAAAGAAAAAAGCAAAACTAACCAGGATCATTTCATAAGCTACTTAATTTATTAACATAGCATTTATCACACTGACATGAAACAAGAAAGACAAAACTAGATATTCACGGAGAATGTGAATAATAGTTTGGTTTAGAATTGACACTGCTTTCAAAAATATATTCAATCTGTGATGTCAAGATTTTTGGCATGAAATGAAAATTACCTGTTAGCTGAGAATCAATATCATTACCGTTAAATACAGAGGTGAAATGTTCAATTACGGGATTTGAGGCGTTAATTGAGTGATTTCAAGTTCGAGGGAATAATATTTCCGTTTATATATGATTTATTTTAAAGTTTAAATCATTGTATAATTCACTAGTACACAACAAAACCAGTGTTTTCTCTCACGTAAAAATATTTCTACGTTCGCATTCAATAATATACTGTTTAATATTTTTTTCTTCTGGTGGTTAATCTCAGTTTCAAATTTGATATCACCAGAGTGATTGAAAATAGAGAAAAGTATAAGCTTTAAAAGGCTAACATTACAGCACACCTAAGTCTTTATCGTCAAGATAGAAAACTGATTGAATTTTCGTGTGAAATAGTACTTGCATTAAAAAAAAATACCTTTCGCGGTATATCGCTGATTGCATTAATTTCTCATGATGCATCTTTCCTTCTTTTTTTAACATGTTTTTCTAACTAAACAATCATACCATCATGTCAAAATTTGGGCACATATTTTAGAAAACTGCATCATTACGCAGATCAATTAATTATTATTATGTCGATATCGTATATTTTCGTGCGTGTACTCTAAAGAAAAATATAACATGTTTGCTTTGAAAATGATATGCATCACAATATAACGTCTAAAAAGGACTTCTATGACAGATAAAGCATCGCTTATTTATTTAAATAGTTGTCTTAGTATTAAATGTAAATCTAGTCATTAAAATTTGAGTTTCAAAATGTTTTTAAAAGGTTTTTAGTCCACAAACAGATTATTCCTATGATAACATCACCAAATCTAATATTTATTGTCTGCAATATGTTCAGAGGGGTTATATCTTAAATGCGTTTGTTTAGGTTGTGGATACGAAATAATACTCTTAAATTTTTAACTTCATTTAATAGTTTAAAAGTAATTATCTTTATGTTTATTTTTTTATATTTATACATATATATATATTTGTGTGTGTGTGTGTGTGTGTCTGTCTGTCTGTTGTGCAGGCTGAAAAGGAAAAACAAAAAGATTCAAGGTGGCGACCGTGGTCTTTTAATGTCAACGGTCTCGAAGAGTTCCTGAAAAATAACGTCTCACACGTGATTTTGAAGTGTGCTCGGGCACCATAAAAGCAGGTTGCTGGGGGTCGAGTGGGCATAAGCGTTCAACCTGTGAATAGTTAACATCGTTGTGCGATTCGTCGTATTTCTTGATACAACCTGTGTATAGTGAACATTGTTGTGCGACTCGTCAGACTTTTCCGATTCATATGAATACAAATATATTTTAAGCCCCCTTCTTTGGGTAAAGCACTGTCGTAAATAATCTCACCCGCTACTTAATTGGCTGAAAATTTCGAATCTCGCAGTTTGTTTGTTTACAAAAAGGCGGTTTGAGCACTGTAAGTTGTGGGCGGATGTTTGTTTAAATAGACATTCGGACAGTTTATTTGCCGGCATCGCTTCCGTGGTCGAGTGGGAGAACTGCCGACTGTCAACACGACGGTTCTATGTTAAATCTCTGGCTATGGAGAAATGCTAGTCTAGCGGCACTGATGAGTTATACAATGAAACAGGTCTGTATGTCGATGACTACAAATATATTATATATATTATATATATATATATATATATATATATATATATATATATATATTTATATATATATATATAATAGAGAGAGAGAGAGAGAGAGAGAGATACAGGGTGACCCCCAAAAACAAAAGCTAAATGGAGGCCATTGAGAGCATATGCTGTAGAACGGAGAAAAAAAAGGCCAAAGACCCTTGTGTTTTGATGTGATGTTTTGAATATAATAAACTAGTTATGACCAAAGTTTAATTTCCTTCGGACAACACACTAAGAAACGGGACCTAATTAGAGTTTGGGCCCGTTTTTTGAGGGTCACTTTGTATATATATATATATATATATATATATATATATATATATATATATATATATATTTACATATACAAAAGTTAATTTCACACTATATAATAATTTTATCAGACATCGGCACCACGAGTTTATGGATTATGGCGATATAGAGTCGATGAACTGAAAATTTCATGTGTAATCTGTTACTATTCACAAACAGGGCATTTCATTTTATTTATAGTTCTTGTCTGCGTGGCGCAGGGACAAAGCACGTACTTTCTTCATTGTCTCTGTTGTTGAAATCCTGTGGTTGATATAGTTTTCCTCCGAAAGAAACGCCATAACACGAAACTATAATTCACGGACAACTTTGTTCTCGCTTCGCTTAGAGTTTGCAGACGTTTACCTAATTTCTACATCTTCAATAGTTGTGTCCTTTAGCTGCCTTCAAGGAAGTTAAAAACAAAAATCTCTTCGAGTCAACAGCTCCACTGGTTTGACTTTATCCCAGCCGGAAAGCCGACTGACTGGAAAACTCTAACTGACCTGTATGTGTTTCGTGAATCTACGATAACTCGTTTCATTTTAGTTTTCCTACATAACGTAACCAGGTCAGTTACATTGTTTTAATAAACTGTAATATTATGATTTTGCTGAATTACAATTTCACATCATTATTATATGGAATTTAAACTGTGAATATTTCATTGTTTTAAATATCTATCCATAACAAAGTCTTCTGGTATCGATATATTTGGCATCTCAATAACATCAGACATATCATAGTCATTCCTACCTAACTCGAGCCCACCGATCGCGAGTCAGAATATACAGCTATCCACACGTACACACACACATGCATATGTATATATATGTATATAATGAATAAGAGATTGCGTCATAAAACTTTTTTTGCACACGAGAGTGTTGAGTTCATTGGTCTCTATTTAGAATGGGTGCTTAAAATTCGGCAATAAATGCTTTTTTTATGTTTCTGCAAACTTTAACAATGTATATTTTCCTTTTATCAATATTAGCATTCAGTGAAAAATCCCATCTTTTCTACTATTTTCTGAGGAAATACAATTGTGTGCCTTGTAAGTGGTTTGGTGGACTTCCGCTACACAACGAAACCCGTGTAAGATCTACTTCATACAAAATATAAATAAAATACCATGAGTGAGGTTTACATACATCTTCTGGTTTGAAAATGTTGAGCAACTATATATATATATATATATATATATATATATATATATATATATATATAGTTGCTCAACATTTATATATATAGTTGCTCAACATAGCAGCAGGCGTATAATGCAACGGTTAGAAGATTCGACTGTCGTTTGGGCGATCAGGTTTCGATCCTGGTTTGAAGTAGTTGCTTGTTTAGCCGCACTGATGAGCTGTGAAACAGCGGTGGATGACTCTCTCTCTCTCTCTCTCTCTCTCTCTCTCTCTCTCCTTCTCGTTCTCTCTCTCTCTTTATATATATATATATATATATATATATATATATATATATAAAGAGAGAGAGAGAACGAGAAGGAGAGAGAGAGAGAGAGAGAGAGAGAGAGAGAGAGAGTCATCCACCGCTGTTTCACAGCTCATCAGTGCGGCTAAACAAGCAACTACTTCAAACCAGGATCGAAACCTGATCGCCCAAACGACAGTCGAATCTTCTAACCGTTGCATTATACGCCTGCTGCTATGCGGGCAGTAAATTAACACTGTTTTGACATTGTAAAAATACCTAAACTCACTTTGGTTACACAATGAGCATCGTTTCGTATGCTAATGGTAATTTGTATATCACTTCCCAATGTGTGTGTGTTCACCGGTTTAATGGCTGTATATAGTGATACTTGTTCTTCATTGACAATCTGTATGGTGACATAAGGACTATATTTTCTCTGGCAGAGAAACAAATATAAGACAATAATATGTTGCATAGTGGGCTTTCATATTAAGAGACGCGGAGTTCATATTGGGGCAATATATATAACGGATATAACGATAGTGCTGATTAAGGAGAGAGGGGAGGGAAGACAATTATCCATATTACAGTTCTGTTCTGGGATGATTGGGACTTCATGTAGATGCTGACTGGAGATGTATACAAGTTCATAACACAAAGGAGGGGAAATACATAATCCTCGAAGGGTTACACAATGTTCATATTAAGATTTTTAACACATTACCTTTTGAGTGTTGAAAGATTACACATAACAACAGTTTTACAAAAACACAAAAGTGGTTCTTTATTCATTGGACCGATGGAATGCTGATGACGCCAGGAATTCACTTGTCTTTACACGGACGGTTTAATTTTCTACCTTTCGCTTCTAAAGGGTCAGCTGACCACTGACTGCCAACTGACTGACTCTCAACCCCCCTCTCTCTCTCTCTCTCTCTCTCTCTCTCTCTCTCTCTCTGACTGACTAGCAGACTGACTTTGAAATTCGAACCCATACAACTATATGGAGCATCGACCTTTGTTTATGACGTCAGACGTGTGTTTTTAAAACGTGACTAATTCACGTGGCTATGCATGTTTGTCAAAAACACACTTCTGCAAACAAAGTATCCTATCCTAACCTATTTTTTAACCTAACCTATTTTTTAACAATATATTTTTAATTTTCATTGTTCATTTTTTTACTGACATATTCAATATTCAGAATTAACAATAACCTTATTTTTTAGAATTCCAATACTTAAAATTGCTTAAAAGGTTCGAGTCTCGGCTTATCCTAGTTTTATTTTAACTTATCTTATGTTCTTTTTATTTACATGGAAGGAGCACAGCCCTTTTTCTGTAACATTCCTATTTTTTCAATTGTTCAAAAAACATGTACGCAATTTTTTTAAATTCTAGTACATTTTTCTCTATATCCACACAACCACTTGGCTAAGAAGGATCAGACACCACCAAAAAAAAACTTATTTAGTCAGCCCTTTCCCAACTGGCTTCATAATTATTTTATGTAGATCAACATCTCTCTCTCTGACCTTCCTGGCATTTCCTTTTTGGATGTAAGCTATACCTCCTATAATTCACATCAGCTGCTTCATCCAGCCACCCTTATGCCGTAAACCGAGGTCTCATTCTACTTTTTCACAAAAGCGACGACTCTTTAGTCCAAATGTGGCCTAATGCTTTCTTTCGCTAATTATAGCTTTGTCTCATTTTCTAACTATTTTATTTCTTTGGCACATACATCAAAGCTCATTTATTTAATCTTTGAGATTAGCTTCTAATTATCAAGATATACATTTTCATCACACTGATTCACTCGGATTCCCTTGCTTGGACTCTGGGAATTGATAAAGACTTAGAGAACATCCTCCTTAACTAAGATATATATATATATATATATATATATATATATATATATATGCTGCCAAGACTAAGCTTGTTTCCTTCAATAACTACAAGAAACCTTTTTCTACCACCAATAGCAATGGCTAAGAATACACTGCGTGAAAGTACTTCGTTTAACCTCCTCGGTCTAATGTTTACAGGAAACATGAACTGGAATATATACATTGAGAGCATTGCCAAGGCGGCTGCAAAGAAGGTGGGCTCGCTCTACCGTGCTAGAAAATTACTTACGCCTGAAAGTATCCTGTACCTTAATGAGGCCACCATTCGCCCATCTATGGAGTCTTGCTGTCACATTTGGGCTGGTGCATCTGCTGCTTATCTCATACTCCTGGACAGGGTTCAAAAGAGAGTCGTTAACCTTATAGGTCCTGAACTGTCATCTAAGCTATAGCCTCTGTCCCATCGACGAAATGTTGCATCCCTCTGCCTGTTCTACAAATACTTTAATGGTTGCTGCTCTGACGAACTGCAAGCACTTGTACCTCCTCGACGTAACTACACCCGACAAACCCGACAAGCAGCTGAGTCCCACCCCTTTACAGTAGAGTTCCCTAGGTGTAAGAAATCCTTTTACTCCAATAGTTTCTTCCCCAGAACTGCAAGTCTTTGGAACTTCCTTCCGGGATACTGCTTTCCCAACCGTACTGATATGCAGAAGTTCAAGTGAAATGTGAACAAACATCTTTTTACTCATTTCCCTTCATAACGCCCCCGCTAATTGTCCCCGATAGTAGTCCCCTACTTCAAAGTGGCACTTGCTTTGTTTCGGGTTCAGATTGAATATATATATATATATATATATATATATATATATATATATATATATTCTATACTATAAAGCTGAATGCTTGTGTGTGTATCTGGTCACGAATAGGCTCCTATATGGTTAACTATTATAGAAAACTGATCGCATATAATGTTAGAAGATGTATCGAGACAAAGGAATGGGTATGTTTGATCTGGCATAATGATGATTCATTAAATTTGTGGAGTCTGCGTATGGGCCTGGTCCACAAAGTATGGAAATAATAAATTTACAATCCAAAACAAACGTTTACAAGTTTTTTTTTTATATAGATGTACATAAGAATACTTTGATACGTATGTTTTAACTTAAATGGGGATGGTATACTAAAATTATGGGGTCTGCGTTCGCGCTTGGCCTCCATAGAATGGAAATAGGCATACACTTTAATGAAGACTTTTCATATCTATCTGCGTAAGTATACTTTGATAATTATGTTTCAGTTTGAAGAAATATGGTATGATAAAATTATGGGGTGTTCGTTCGCGCCTGACCTCCATAGAATGGAAATATTAGTATAACAAGGTTTTTTAATATAGACCCACAGAATATTGTGATAAGTGTTTCAGTGTAAACAGGGATGGTATAATAAATTATGGGGGTTATCTATTCATTTTTACTTTTATCATAGTCTGCTTTGGTTTTGATACCCCCAAATTCGAAGCTATCTTTTTACAACCCTTCCTTTTCATAACCTATCATACTTTCATAAATCAGTCCATTTTCGTAGGCTCTTTTGGAACCCAGTCAACGATTGGGTACTTTTTATAGTATATATATATATATATATATATATATATATATATATACAAACATGTAAATGTATATACATATATACATATGTAAATAATATATATATATACATGTGTTTTTGTAAATATATATGTGTGTGTGTGTCTGTGTGTGTGCATGAGAGAGAGAGAGACCTGATATTCTAAATAGGAATCATATCACATGATATTTAATGTTGCAATGCTATCCGCTGTGCCAATCATTTACCAAAAGCGACTTTCATTCTAAGTGTTAAAAAATGTTACGGCGGAAATTCACCCTATGGAAAAATACAGATTTGCTCGTCGTCATTGCTCCTGTATGAAAGAGTTTTTAGTAATAAATCTCAACTGAAATTTCATTTAACGATTTGCTAACATGAATTGCAAATATCGTCTCCAAATTTCATCCGTTCTGCTACAGAAGATATCCATTTAATTGCTTGCTTGAAGCGCATACCTCAACATGGAAGGTTGCCACTGGGAAATTCAAAATGGTAATAATTGAGAGGATTTTATGAAATATTGCTTGATAGCGTAATTTGGGTTGATGTTGCAGACGAAACAGAAGAATTGATAAAATAAGAAGATTAGAAAATGTGGAGGAAAACACGAAAAGTTAATAACAGGAACCATAACATCAACAAAGAATAAACTAAAGGAATAAGACGAAGATGAGCAGGAAAACCAGTTAGATCATGGTCTCCGGTAGATTAGATTGACGATCGAAAACAAAAATGAAGAAGAAAAATAAGGAGAATGACTAGAAGAAGAAGAAGAAGAAGAAGAAGAAGAAGAAGAAAAGGATGAAGAAGAAGAAGCAGTAGTAGTAGTAGTAGTAGTAGTAGTAGTAGTAGTAGTAGTAGGAGGAGAAGGAGGAGGAGGAGGAGGAGGAGGAAGTGGAGAAGAAGAAGAAGATGATGGAATTTTTCATGGTAAATATTTTTTTTCCTGACAGCACTTTTCCTGGAATTTAACATGCAAACTTCGAGACGAAGAGGAAAAACACAAAGACATATATATATATATATATATATATATATATATATATATATATATATATATATAAAATAACTAGTTCGATTATGGTCAACGTTAGATGAGATATTTGATAGAAGATAAAAATGAAGAAGAAAAGAAGTAAAAAAAAAAAGAAAACGACGAAGAAGATGCAGAAGAATGTTTTCATGCTAAGGATTTCCATCGCTGACAACACCTTTCCTGAGAGTCTAACATTCAAATTTCTAGGCATAATATAAATCGAAATAAATAAACTGGTAAGTCTTCAGCGAAGAAGATTGTTTCCCTCAAACGGATTAGAAAACATCTCCCACCTGCGAGTAAATCATATCACAATAACAGGAAGGTGACAATGTCTAAGTGATTAACGACTAACAACGTTTGTGTGCAAAGTTCGATTCCATTTTGTTTCACAAAAACACTTTCACTTAGGCATGCTGGCAAGTTTTACATGATTCCTACTATATATCTCCGATTTCTTTCTGGAAAGAATTCTAACTAGAAAAATATTCGAGCGACAAATGCCAAAAAAATGTGATTCATACGAAATGAATGAAGGGTGATTATCACACACACACACACACACACACACACGCACACACGCACACACGCACACACACACCCACACACACACATACATACACACACATGTGCGCGCGCAAACACACACAAACACACACTTTCCTATAACAGTAGCTTTCTCACTATTGATAATTGTAAGTATGGGGGTAGTCTTCATAATGATTTTAGCTAAAAAAGAAAGAGTAAGTGCTACGAGGACGTCATTGGTTCAATTCAAACAACTGACCTATTGTGTTTCAGAATTTATTTTTCTGCATAGTTATAAACATTCTCAATGCCTTATTGCCAACAGTGACCGATGATGAGTGTATGTGGGCGTCTGGGTCTCGCTTTATTATGCGAAAGCTGTTCCAAAAGGAAAACATCAAAACGTTGAAGAGCTACAAAAACTGGAGTGTTAACATTAAAACGAGTCACTTTTTGTGCCAGAGAATTAATTTTTTTCTACATGTTTGGTTTTGATACTTTATGCGTTCTTTTAATGTTTTTTTTTTACACGGTGGTCACCACTTATCAAGGCCCGGAAGCCACTCAGGGATAAGGGTTATTGTAAGTACAGTACGTTAGTGTGGAGATTTAATGAAGTGTTTACTTTAGAGGGCGGTTCATTAGGAATTTGTTAACGTTGGACTTGAAGACATCCAAGTTGTAGTCGGGTGGGAAGCAGGCAGACGGAACAGAGTTCCACATGCGTGCAGTTCTAAGAAAGAAGCTTTGTTCATGGAATCCACGGTTTGATTTAGGCACAGATAAAGCGTGGGGGAAATTTTTCACAGTGGATTCAGCTAGATGGTTGTTTTTCGTGAAGGATTGACGAGGGGGGGACCAGAGATTGGAGTTCAGACGAGCACCTGCCATGGAAATAACGATAAAACAAGGATAGGCTCGCAACGTCGCTTCTGTGGGAGAGAGGTAGCAGGGTAGAGAAAAGGGCATCCCCCACTAAGCCACGAAGTCTATTTTGTACTCTGTCAAGGCAGGATAGGCTGTTTTTAGCAGCTCTGGCCTAGATATGGCAGCAGTCTCTCCAGTCTCTTTACCAATATGCTATTAGATGAGACTATATGCATTCGTCCCGAAGCATTTTATGGTCGTCGTCTTACTTCTCTTTGTTTTTCTAGAAAGATATTTATAAAATCTACACTAATGTGTACTAAATCAGTAGGGATAACTTCGCTGTTATTACGAACAGTTAGGGCGATGAGGGACTCATATTAACTGATATCCTTTCTTTTTTACATAGGAGACACCACTTATCAAGGCCCGGAGGCCACTCTAGGATAATGGTTATTGAGTGTACAGTAATCAATGGGATAATGTCGTAGGAATCGTTAGTAATGGGAATTTGGTAGATTGGATTACTTAATGGGGCAGTTCATCAAGAATTTGTTTATTTTGGACTTGAAGATAGCCAAGTTGTAGTCAGCTGGGAAGCAGGCAAACGGAAGAGAGTTCCACGGGCGTGCAATTCTACAAAAAGAAGCTTACTCATGGAATCTACGTTTTGACTTCGGCACAGTCAAAGAGTGGGGAAAATTATTGAGAGTGGTTTCAGCTAGACGGGTGTCTTTCGTGAAAGATTGGCGAGGTGGGATCAGAGATAGATCTTAAACTACACCGACGAATAAAGTTAGATATGTTTATGAAATCTGTGCAACGTTCACATTGCTAAGGAAAGCTTTAGCATTGTTTTATAATTTAAATTAAATAGAAAACCCGTTTTTGTTTTCTAGCAATAAACACGGTTTTTATTTTTGTCATTTGATTCCGTTGCCTTAACGATGAAGGACATGCGTATGCTTTAATCTGTATGTAAATTGCGTCGCCCGTTTTATTGACGGCGTATTTTTTTTTTTTTTTTTCAAAAAAGTTTTCAAGTATTTAAAAAGTTTTACGCACAAAAAATTATCACTGGACACGTGAGCTTCTCGCTATAAGCTGCCGTTATCATAGCAAAACTTTTTGACAAAGGTCGAACCCTTTGCTACACAATTGGCAGTCTGACCTAGTTTAGCACATGGCCGGGAAGCCCCGTCAACTTTCATGCACGATTTTTGGCGATTTAAAATAGATTTTTATTTATTTATTTTGTTAGCGATATTAATAGTTTTTTTTTCTTTTGTATTTGGACTTCGCTATCTTAGCGATAAAGTAGTTACCTACCATAAAAGTTATCAATGGGCATATATATATATATATATATATATATATATATATGTGTGTGTGTGTGTGTGTGTGTGTGTGTGTGTATGCATTTGTGTGTGAAAAATCAGTTTTCTTCTTTCGTTGCAAACCATCTACTAGTTGGCCAGTTGTGTACAAATCCCAAGAGCGATAGGAACCTTCTATCATGTCTGAAAGTGACACACGGGTCAACGAGCAGTAACAGAGATGCGCCGCTTTACAACTCATGCTCTCTACCGACACACGTTGTGATAACAGGACCATTTTCAGCTTCATAAAAAATTATTATCCTTGGGGCATGGAATGTCCTAGCTTTACTGAAGAGGGCTATCACCTTAAAACCTGAAAAAAAAAACAGCACTTGTCACTAAGGGGGCTACATCGTTACGGCTAGATACAGCCGCACTCTGCAACACCTGGTTTGTAGACCAGGGATCCCTGGGATAAAGGAAAGTGGAAAGGAAAGCATGGTGTTTGGTTTGCCATCAGGACAACCTTGCTGAGGAGCATACATGCGATACAAGTTGCAAACAACGAACGCCTCATTAAACTACGCATTCCTCTTAGCAGGATCAAATACATCACAATCATCAGCGCTTAAGCCACTACACTTACAAATCCTGATGATGCCAATTTTATGAACAGTTTGTCTACGTAATAAGGTTAACACGACGGAGCGACAAACTAGTAATCCTTGGAGACTTTAATTCGAGGGTGAGAAGGGAATAAAACAGCTAAAAAGGCGTTCTGGGCAGACAGAGTATGCACGGTCAATGGCAACAGCCTGCTCCTCCTCAGCAAATGTTCAGAGTACAGTTTTTGCATCACCAATACCTTGTTCTAGTTGGAAGACAAGTACAAAACCGCCTGGATGTACCCAATGTCGAAATACTGGCATAAAATTGAATTCAGCAATGTCCGCCAAGGAGACATCAGAGATGTTGATATGATCCGTGCCATGACAGGTGCTGAGTGCTGGAATGACCAAAGGCTGGTCAGAGCTATAGTGACGCTGCACATTGCACCGCCCCGGGGAAACCGCCTTAAGACTGTCAGAGCATCCTATCTTACTGGGCATAATTCCAGCAGGTACTGGACGAGAAGCTCCAGGATCTTGAAACCACCGAATGCAGCACTGAGAAATGGACTTGTTTCAAGGAAATAGTTAGTGAGACTTGGAAGGAAGTCCTTAGAGTGAAGACGAAAATCTGACTGATACGATGAGAATTACGAAGACATCAAAAAGTCATATATACCAAAATTAAGTCTTACATAAAGTAGCAGAAGGATCCGTCTTTCCTCTCCAAGCGCGAGTTAAAGACCCCCCCCCCAGGCCAACGTTCAGACTAATCAAGCAATGGTGGCGGCACAAAGCAGCTCAAGTCCAAAACTACGCTGACACTTACAACGGCAAGAAACTTTTCAGCACACTAAAATACCGTTTTCGGTCCCTTTGCCCCCGGTATCACCCCATTAATGTCGTCAGACATGAAGACGTTTATCAAGGACGAGGAGACATGCTTAAGGAAATAAACGGTTAGATAAACAGCATCTTGGAATTTGGAATATAGACTGTTTTTCATTTGTTTTTATATGCTATGTAGGTATATTAAACATACATCAAGCTTCATAAATAAAAGGATTAGTATAAATAAAGGATGAAATATAATTAAATAAGCACATTTTTTTCAATAAAAATATATGTGTGTGTTTGTGTTATTATATTAGTTTAGTATGTGAAAGACAATATCAGTAGGATTAGGACAACGGCATGTTCTTTTCATTGTTTTGGCTCTCGAATGTGTATCTGTTGATATCTTATTTTTTTTTTATATAGAGTGATGTGGTTCTCGAGTGGTAAACTGTGTCTAACTTTGTCGGATATATACTCGAGAGTCAAAACAATGAAAATAATATTCAGTTCTTATAGCCGTAATTATCAGTATCTTCTTATTATTAACACTTTCCTGTCTTTAAATACAATGTCAAAAAAAAGGTGCTTGTTCTATTTCATAAGCAATCAAATGCAGTTTATAATTTTCGTCAGTGTCAGTACTTACATAGAGACCCTCTTCTTTTGGCTGGCAAACTTTTCTGTCTATTTAACATATAGTTTTGCATTACTCTTCTCTTTGATATGTATTTACTTAATATTACCATGAATCAAGAAACAATCAACGCATGAATAAGAGGAGAAAGAAGGAAAAAAGCGAGAGCACTAAATAGCTAATGTTTGTATGCATGAATTAATTCGGAAAAAAATTGCAAGAACAACATATGACATAAAAAATAAATTAATAAAATAAGGAGGTAACAAGAAACGCGAAATATATAGTGCGTAATGCATTTTTTTTTTACAATCAATAGTCACTTCTTATAAAGACCCGCAGGCGACTCGAGAATAAGAGTCACTAAGTGCACGCTAATCATGGGGACAATAGCATAGTTATCGTTTATATTAGAAATTTGGTATAATTGAATTACTTAAAGGGACGGCTCGACAAAAGGTTGGCTTCTTAGACTTTAAGACGACCATAATGTAACCAGCTGGGCAGAAGGTAGGTAGAGCAGTGTTCTTCAAACCGGCAGTCATGGGAAAAAGCTTTGTTCATTGAATTCACGTTTAGGTTTAGGCACAAATAAAGAGTGGGGAAATTTATCGATAGCCGTTTCAGCTATACGACTGTTTTTTTTTTTTTTTTGTGAATGTTTGCAACAAGGGGCCATAGATTGGAGCCCATGCCAGCAATTCCAAAGAAAATAACGATAGAGCAGAGACAGGATAGCAATGTCTTTTCTGTGGAAAAGACGTTGCAGAGAAGAAGAAAAAAAAGGGCATCACCTACTAGATTACGAAGCAGGTTTTAAACTTTGTCCAGGCAGGATATTGTGCCCCGAGCGGCTCTTGCTCAGATGTGGCAAAAGTACTCAATCCTATGACTTGCTTGTCTCTTATACAGGCCAAAGATTGTATCGACTGTGATATATCTACTAGAGCAGTAGACTGGTCCAACTATTTCTTCCTGGCAACAGATTTAATGCATGTGCTCCAGTTCAGATCAGGAGTAAAAGTCAGAATCAGAAGCTTGTGAAAACATGGAGCCTTCCCAAAATAAACGCTATTCATTTCAATGCGGGCTGCGGGAGGGTAAGAGCGTTGATGATGGAAAGAGAAAGGGTTGGTGTTAAATGCAGTAAAATTAACCAGCCACCTATTCGAGAAAAATAGAAAATAACAAAGTAAACAAATAAATGAATGAAAGAAAGAAAAAAAGAAAAAAGTACAAGCAGTAAATAGAAATATATAAATAATGTATGAATGAATTCGAGGAAACAGAAATTAAAACTAAGTACGTAAATAATGAATGAATAAACTGAAGAAAAGTAAGAAAGGATACTTGAATGGCAAACAAGTACATGTATAATGAATGAAGCAATCGGTCGAATAAAAATAGATTAAATGAAAAGAAAAACGATATAATGAAACAAATAATCTCAATAAAACAAGGAACACAACGGGAAATCTTCGAGTGCAATGAAATAAATTGATTTTATCAATGACTTGATGAAATGAACAAAACAACAAAATAATATAGTGAATTCTTCAATCCGAAATGAACATTTCGGAAGGGAAAGGGGCATGGAACTCAACAGGTAAACATTGTAAAAACAGGAGGAAAAAGTAGAAAACAAAATTGGACCTCGTTTCTCAAAGGTCATTTTTAATGACGTCAAAAGCCGGATGTCACAGTTTCAATGAACGTAGGTTTATATCTTATTCCTTTCTTTTTTTTTACTTTCTTTCTTTTTTTTTATCTTTTTACTTTCACTTTTTTTTTATATACCTCGCACGCATAATTCTGCGACTGTCTCTTAAGTCAGGAAATAAACCGCTTCGAATAATAAAGACATTACGTTTATGACATCTAGTAGCAAGGTGTACCTACTCGCGTACATTGTTTAAAAGGTGATTGCTAGACATAAGATAGGTTGTCTGTGTTGAGTAAGTGTTATATCATGGTGTATCAAAAACGCACCAAAACTGTGTATGTTGTATAATCGGCTAAAGGTTGATATGCGTACTTGGTACGAAAGGTTCATCCTATGTGTAAGCGTGTCACTAAATGTCTATCGTCGATTCTTAACAATTTGAACCCTAGAATTATGTTGTTGCTGTTTATGATATATTCATATCTAATTGTCCATATGTATGTGTGTGTGGGCGCGTGTATAATACATGTATTTCGGACATACCTTCATGCGTTGTTGATCTTGTCCACCTGGAATATATCTTCTTCTTGGAGGAGAAGCTGGAACCTGCTCGGACGAATATTCATTTACTCCCAAGAACGCTGGTTTGGTTTTATATAGTGTTTAATCACTTTCCAGGTGTCCATCGCAGAAGTATGGAAAGAAAATATCTTTTCTTGCGTGGTTAATGCTAAATCGCCATTCTGGGACACGTCAACCCTCTCCCCAGTGAAGAGGTCGACCTGTTAAACTGCCCATTCTGCTCAACGTCCAAACTCCAATTCTCAATGATCTCCAACTTACCTGATCTACCTAACATACACGTAGATCCGATCAGCTGACCAGCTCTTCCGGTAAACTTGTCTACAATATGATTTAGCACATTTTGACAGTCTTTCAACATTCTTCACATACATCTCCCATCCATCTCTCCAGTCAGATAACTAGATAAATAGATAAATCGACACTTTTTTGTGTTCGACCTACTACACAACATAAGTACACCTCAACAGAAAAGAACTAAGACAAACATTTTAATTGTCTCAGTCTAGAAGAAATTTCTACACTGACCGCGGACAGAGTTGGTGAAGTGTAATATCTCAACGGATACTACTCTTTAATGAAAGCCAAATTCTTCACCTATATATGTTTGTTTGCGACATATAAACCTTTTGGGGAATTATTTAATAATTTGTAAGGAAAAGGTCTAGAATGTGTGTAAATTGTACATCAGCATCGCGAACTTGAGTGGGTTTGTTAACGACCTACGTTAGGTCACAGGCAATGGAAAAATCATGAAACATCTGCTTTGAGTATACGAGCCACTCAACGTTGTGAACGTTGACATCTCCAAAAGATGAAATATGATCTCCAGATACGTCAATGGAGATCTGCAGTGATTGCTTGTCCTTATTACGGATTTCCGGTTTCCAATCACATCAATTCAGACAGCAACTCTGATCTAACTCCAGACGCGCAAATGTTCTCCTTTAAAAATATCGGCTATGTAAGATGATGCCTCCGTTCAGTCTTGAAAGACAATGGATACGCCCTGTAGGAGCAGCTTCACGTGTAATTATGAGGTAAGGATTGCGCAATGCTTAAAAAAAACTTCTCCTGAATCGGTACTGTTTGACTTCAATGGCATGGAGAAGTCCAAGAAAACTAGGAACAATGCCAGGATAAGCGGAGAGTACATACAGTACCTAGAAGTCCCAAATGTTCGCCCATTTAGTACTGGCCAGGGTCAACGTTGCTTAACTTCGGTGATCTAGCGGAAACCGGTGTGTCAACGTGATTATGCCGTACATGTGAGATGACGTGACATAATATTCTTTCTTCTGACAATCTTCAACCTTTACATTTTAATGGCACATCTGCAGACATCAGCTAATGCGCTTAATTAAACGCGTAACCGTGTAAGATACATAAAAAGTAACATTTAGATTCATCCTCTGTCCAATTGCAGTTAGTGTTTTATCAGTCATTTACTTTCAAGTGATAGTCCTCGACACTAGCAAGTGACAGTCGTGCAACACGAGCAAAGACGCACAAATAATTAAGCATTTTTTTTTTTACTTCGGTATTTTGAGATATGCAAGATGTTCTGGTCTGTGATTACCTTGAGAAAAGCAAAACCACTAATAGTGGATATTATATAGCATTATTAATGAATAAATCTTTTAAAAAGTCGTTTGCAGATGAAGATAATGCATATGTTTTTTAACAGGGCAAAGCGCCGTGTAATAATTCGATTGCAACGATTGGAAAACTATATAAATTGCACTTCAGATGTTTTTGCACGCATCTTAGTTTCACATCTTTCTTTCATGGCGATCACTGAGCGTTTTTGTTTTTGTTTTTTTTATTATTTTGCTTTTTATTCATATTCACCCCGTACAAAGCACATCGCCACTGGGACGTAAGGGGCTATTATTTTGTCCCATGTCTAGGAAAGATTAACAAGATATCTGTTTATGTTACATTTAAACTTATCATATCAGTACAACCATGGGAGCAGGCAGCAGGAAGGGAATTCCAAAGTTTAGCTGTTCGAGGGAAGAAAATAATAGAATAGACAGCTTCCTGGCATTTAGGGACAACAACAGTGAATGGGGTGAGATCTTATTGCTAAGCGAGTGGGTCGGGTATGTGTACGTCAAGGGGGTACAAGTGAAACGAGTTAGAACATATTCCATTAAAATAGTTGCAAAACATGCACAGTGATGCAACACTGCGGCGATGGGACAGGGGCTGGAGCTTAGTTGATGAAGTAGGACCGATTAGGTTGACAACTCTTTTTTGGACCTTATCTAAGAGGGAGAGACTTGTGGTAGATGCACCAGTCCAGATGTGGTAACAATACTTCACGCATGGGCGAATGGTGGCCTTGTAGACTGCAAGAGAATGTTTCAGAGAGCGAAAGGAAAAGAGAGAAAGAAAGAGAGAGAGAGAAGGAGAGAGAGAGAGAGAGAATTTGGCTCAAATGAAGAAGTGATATTTGGAGCTAAACCATATTTAGATCCCAAAGGTAAACTCTTCTGCCAAAAAATAAAAAATAAATAAATAAATAAATAATAATAATAATAATAATAATAATAATAATAATAATAATAATAATAATAATAATAAATAAATAAATAAATAAATAAAGATATCTATATTTTGGAATAAATGCATCATTTAGAAGCAGACGTGCTGATGTTTAAAATCGAACATTGTTTCAAAGTTATTGTCTTATTGATTAGGTCTGCGAGTTATTAAGCGACATGTTATATAGTTCAGAAGAAATATCATTAGCCAAAATTTGTTTACTGTCCATTTCTTGGAGAAAAAAGGGAAGGGAAAAATGTTTTTTTCATTCTTTCTTTAAACGAATCGATGAACGCAAGAATCCGAGCAAAAACAAGAATGTCCGATTTTGTTTGTGCAAACACTCCCTGCAAATCAAAGAAATAAAACAATTAGCACATAGCTAGGATTGGCTCTCCAGACACGAACAACTTGACGATATTTTTATCTTTGGAAAACTAATGTTTATTCATACGCATTCGATTCTAGTGATATTTGTTAAACTTTACCTAGTCAGGTACAAGATCTCACTAAAATGGAAACACATTGAAGTGACATTTATTGTTACTGTTTTAAAAGATAGGTTACAATTATCAATGGCACAGAGACGATTTGAAGATAATTTAGTTGTGTAAAAGAATCATTAAATTGTTCAGCTATGTAATATTTAATTTTAGGATGCGTACAGATAATTGCACTTTTTAGTTGGACGATTATATATTTTAATATCTATTCCTTAAGAATTGATCCCGTTGATATTTAAGCATTATTTTATTAATACTTTTAAATTTCGGCTATTCATGATCTATAGCCTAAACCTCAATTGGGCTACATATTCAGCAATATATATATATATATATATATATATATATATATATATATATATATATATGATTTTCAGAATGTGGTAGATTGTATATAATAAATTCCACAGCCAAACAACGTCGCAGCCCACAAGAGTCATGACAGCCAACGAACCGGGAGTTCAAGACTCGAGTTTCGCCGTCATTTGGGCTCATCAGTTAGACACATCCGAACTCAGGATTCGAAACCCGAGCCTCTTGCATGCGAGGCAAGCACTCTACCAACTGAGCAAACGCCCCGCACACAAGAATTTCTATTAACCAACACAGATCAAGCAAACCGCGGCGAAATCCGACTGTGGAATGAACCTATTTCGTATCGACAAGGGACTCGGTCATCCAAACAGCTAATAACCCCAAGTCGATGTCTCACAAGTAGGAGTTTTAACTCGAAAGGACGATGCCATCCAGCAATGCTAACTAAGCGAGCAACTTATGATAGGATTTTCAGAATGTGAAAGATTGTATATAAAAAATTCCACAGCCAAACAACGTCGCAGCTCACAAGAGCCATGACAGTCAACGAACCGGAAGTCCAAGACTCGAGTTTCGCCCTCATTTGGGCTCATCAGTTAGACACATCCGAACTCAGGATTCGAAACCCGAGCCTCTTGCATGGGAGGCAAGCACTTTACCAACTGAGCAAACGTTGACTTTCATGGCTCTTGTGAGCTGCGATGTTGTTTGGCTGTGGAATTTATTATATATATATATATATATATATATATATATATATATATATATATATATATATATATATATATATTAGCATGCCGCCCGGCGTGACACAGTTGTAAAATACGTATAGATATTTTATTTTAATTCATACGGAAAATGAGGCATGCGCATACGCGTATTTTTCTCTAAAGAAAAATATTCGAGCTGAGATGAAAACCGATTAAAATGTTTCCCTATGTTTGCATATAATTTATGCAAAATTTCTTGTCTGTAGATCAAAAATTCGTGGAATATATACGTTCCGAAATATTCTCACACGCATACACACATTCTGATTCATACTTACCATTGTCTATTTTTAGATCCCAGTTTATAACCTCCTATTCCTATTTTTAAGATGCCATCTTTTATGTTACTAAGCTATTTTATCCCAATTCAATTACCTCTAATTTTTAAAAACTCCCTTCGTAATCTCGTTTCATTTTATTTACTTAATCTATCACGGTTATATTTCCGGCCGCAATCTTTTGAATCTGTACGATATTTTAACTTTTAGACGTAATCCAGTACGCTAGTTTACTCTAATTTATCTTCTCTCATAAAATGTATATATATATATATAGACATCTAATTTACATAAGACTCTCCCGTCAATGCCCATCAATGCCCATCCCGTCAATGGCCATCCCTCTTGAAAAAGCCCGCATAAATCGGGCGAAACGTTGAGTATTCAGGTCCTTCCACCTCCATTTTATTTCATATATAAATGTGTACACCTTCAGTCAACAAACGACAGCTTAAAAATACACTAACATAGTGTTCGCACTAATATCAATATTCAAATGGTTATTTTATAAATGGTTATAATAATAATAATAATAGTAGGTTATAATAAATAATAATGGGAACACGGATTTTTTGACGGATCTTTCTATCTATCTATCTATCTGTAGCTATTCAGTGTAGCTTAACCGCCATATATATTTTATAAATTACTTACTAGCTCTACCTACGTATTGAGTACTTTTAAAGTAAATACTTCACGCATAAAGCTATACTTTTGAAGTAAATACTTTACGCATAAATCTATACTTTCGTATATTAAATTTATGTGAATAAATGAAGTAGTTATATATATATATATATATATATATATATATATATATATATATGCAGCAACCTTTTACTTTTCTTAGTTACTCTATTCACTCGGAACCCTCTCTAATATTTATCTCTCATCAGTGGTTTGTGTGACGATATCGTTTACTATATGCCCAATGAAACACATTTAAGTCGCGTATGGCAAAAGTAATTATGAAAATTAACCTATATTTCAAATTAAATAAATATATATAAAAGTGAAACATCGTGATTGTGAATTGATTTGTATGGTAACTGGATTGCCATTTTACAACATAAAAATGGTTATATATATATATATATATATATGTGTGTGTGTGTGTGTGTGTGTGTGTGTGTGTGTGTGTGTTGTTTTTAATTTGTATTTCATTTTGATAATTCGCTATTCGCCACACCGTGCAGCGAAATGTATTAAAATGAAAAGGGTTGACAATCCGTTTCATTTCTTGCTAAACATTCGAAATAATTCTCGTGAATCTTCGTAAATGTTTGTACGGCGTCTTGTTTTATTTTTTAAACTTTGAACGCATATGAGTCTACCTTAATGGGCATCAATATCAAAAGCAATTATTATTTTATTCACTAAGAGTAGTCACGCAAGCCATCATCAAAGATTTCTCTTTGTGAACAACTTATGGTTTTATCTGGAGTCTGAGTGGCAACAAGTCTCCTCAGTACGCTCCACCCCTTCTGATCAACTTTACAGATGGATTTGCATTTTCGCAACAGTCGCTTACCATCGACTTTTCATTGGAAGTGATCATTAGTCTTCTCTGTAATCTGGGTGTCAATAAGCCTCCCTGACGTTCCAGCACTCTTTGCACTTATCCAGAGCATGTTTGGCTATTTGCTCCGCTTCTTGGTCTCCTTGATCTTCAGTCTGTAGCTTGTTAGGACGGCAAAATCGACAATCTAGCAAAACTTTTCTTTCTTATTAACTATTATTATAATTATTATTATTATTATTATTATTATTATTATTATTATTATTGTTGTTATTATTATTATTATTATTATTATTGTTGTTGTTGTTATTATTATTATTGTTATTATTATTATTGTTATTATTATTATTATTATCATTATTATTATTATTATTATTATTATTATTATTATTATTATTATCATTATTATTATTATTATTATTATTAGCTCACAAGTTTTCACACAGGTCATCAAAGATCTCTCCTTGAAAGCAACCTGTGGTGTTCCTTGAAAACTGAGTGACAACAAGCTTCCCTAGATTTCCAGCACTAACCACCTCCTTCGATAATATTTGCAAATGAGCCTGCGTGATCGCAACGGCCGCTTACGATCGATTTCTCGCTGGCAACATCAATTGGTCTCCACTGGAATTTTAGTGGCACTAAGTCTCCCCTAGATCCCAGTTCTCTTGTCCAGCGGATGTCTGGTCAGTGCTCTCTCCTCGGTCTTTCCATTCTCCTGGACCCTTCTCGGTTATTTGGCATCACTTTTGGGGGGCGTTAATGAGGAAATGGGGGATTTGATAGCGAACTTATAAATATGCAACTTCCATGTTCTTGTATCCCCGTAAGGCTTCTTCAGGTTTTTCTTTGCAACAGCTCGTCTGCCCTGCGCATGTGGCTTATGTTTATAAGTCTCCGCATTCCAGGGTTTTCCCTAATATTTCAGCTGTTTACATTATTGTTGTTCGTTGTATCTTTCCAACCATTCCTCTAATTCCAATTTCTCCCATTTTGTTTCAAAGTTTTTCGGATTTATTCCTAGAGTTCCTACTATAATGGGTACTATCTTGATTTTCTTCATCATAAATATCCCTTTCAGCTTTCTAACTAGATATGAACATTTGCTTCGTTTCTCCTTTCTTTGATATTTATCCCGTTGCAAAGTCTGCGATATGGCAGGACTTTTCTTTCTTCTTAATTATTACGACGTCCGGTTTCTTGCTTAGATGGGGTTATCCGTTTGAATGTCCATGCCCCATAGGATTTTGCGATTATTATTATTATTATTATTATTATTATTATTATTATTATTATTATTATTATTATTATTATATAAACAAAATCAATAGACAATATAATAATTTAATGAAAATGATAATCATGATATTAATAAATAATAATAGAAATATAAAGATGAAGAAGAAGAAAAGAAGGAGAAAAAGAAAAAGAAGGAAAAGGGTATAAATAAAATTACTACTCTATGATGAGCATTAATAATTATTATCACTTGGATTATTTGAAGCGCGTACATATACATAAATGTATGCACACATACATTCGTTTATACAAACACATACACAAATACAAATATATTCATATATAAACATACACATATAAGGAATAATGTAATTAGACAGATGGCGTTATTAAAATAAAAAGTGTATGGATAACTTGGCCTTTTGGGCCAAATAACAGGGTAGTAGCAATAAGAGCCTGCTATCATGTCTTAAAATTACACAATGTCCAACGAGAAAGATCGGAGATGCACCACTGTTTAACTCGTGTTCTCTGTCGATCCAAGTTATGATAACAGGACCATTGCCAGCACCCTCAAAGTGCAAATCCGAATGGTTTAACGCTTGAGGGCACAGCTCAATGACCCACGATTATAGTATTTTGTGTGGCTTCAAGTCAGAGTCACATTATGCCAACTTACATTTTCAAAGTCAACACCAAGTGTACATGAATGCACTGGAGAGTGTTATGATGCCCTGGTGCAATTAAGTGTCCGCTGGCGGACGCTGGGTGTGGCAGCACGACTCTGCGTCGGCACACAAGTCCAAAGAGGTACAGTTTGGCTTCAGAAGGAGTGTATACACTTCTCTCGCTGCCCCTCCTCCCCGGACCTGAATTCGCCGAATTAATTCGTTTGGTCACACGTCGAGAACATCACAAACTTGGCCTCTCAAAACACGAAAGCCAACCTTATCGCCGCCATCCGCCGAGTATTCGCCGTGCTCCCGCCGGCGCTTATGGAACGGGCATGCTCCCAGTTCCGGACCTGTATCCATGCGGTGATTGAAACTGACTGCGGCTACATTGAATAGATGTCAGTTCTACTACATAATCCCGTTAGCTGAATTGATTTTTAAAATGAGTTTTAAAATACAGATGGAGTGTTGTTTTCTTTAGGACGAAAACTTTACCGTTCCACCCTGTGTATAAGGTTCTATTGAAAATTATGTAATTTTGTCATCAATTTATTTAAAACGTTTTGCCATTTTATAAAGTCAAGTGTGAAATATGATATATTTCATATGATGCCTATTTTCAGTGATGTAATTATAGATACATTTATGAAAGTTTGCCTCCACTCTCCGTAACAGGTCTCTCTATATTTCCGTAATTAAAAGTCAGATTTCGTCCTTTAATTACTGAATTTTATATATTGTTGTTGTTATTGTTGCTGTTGTTGTTGTTGCTGTTGCTGCTGTTGTTGTTGTTGTTGTTTTTTTTTGTTTGTTTTTTTTTCTGATGCTCACGTTCCTTAGCATATCTCCACAAGGAAAAATTACATTTAAACAAGATGAGGTACCGAAGATACCAAATATTTTCAGCAAATCTGAAAATAAGCCGATTGCCCGAAAATTTGTCAGAGAACGTCCATTGAAATCCTGGCAGTAGGTTACGTTCCTCCATCCTGCTGAAACCACACACGTCGGATTGAAATTCGATTTTGTCCTAACTCAGGCAGAAGGAAATTAATGTTCATCTGGATGTAACATTCTAAGTTACTAGAAACACAATTTCCAGCATTATCTTCAAAAATATAAAGTCTAATCAGCGTAGTTTCTTCTGTAGCACAAAATATTGTTTTGTTTTTCTTTTGCTATTCAGTAGGTTTTCATGTTCTTTAAGGTTTTCCCCAGTTCTTTTGATTAACCATTCCATCGAAATGGAAATGGGCTTCATCATTCATTAATAAAATGAGGGTGTCATTCGTTTCGAAAATCACTCCCATCTGACGGGCAAAGTAAAGCGTTTGCTGGAGATTTTGTGTGATGGCTAATCTGTATGGAGGGAAGTTGAACTCTTCATGTAAGAGGCGCCTTTTCGAGCGAACACTAATCTCAAGGGCGGCAAAATGTTTCTGAGTAGGTCGTTTCGGGTTCCTGAGGCTTACTTCTCGACTTATAATATAGGGTTCTTACTGTTCTTAGTACCACAAGAGTTTTTTTTTTTTTCTGCAGTATATCTTCAGTGCGAAGGGAATGAACACAGTTTATAATTGTGTATCTATCGTCCAATGTCGAATTAGGTTAAAATGCCGACAAAATTCTCTTTGAACGGCTATTACTGACTCGTTACTTTTAAAGAATATCCGGGCTTCATCCTCGTGAGATTTTGTTAGGCTTATGCGACGAATTCTCACGGAGATGACACGCAGAATATTGTGTATAGCTTAACTGGCATATATATTTTCATAACTTACTATACATATATATATATATATATATATATATATATATATATATATATATATATATAGTAATTTATAAAATATATATGGCGATTAAGCTACACTGAATATTCATCCACTTATTCAGGCGTATGCGCGAATTCTGTGGTTGTTTATCGTTTTTATATGGTCCTCTTCTATAGAGGATTTAATTAGCCAATCAGCTTTCTAGTATGCACCGCGCCCCTTCCTATCAGCCAATGGGCTTTCATTTTATCGGACAAAGGATATGTTTTAAAACTAGGTTAGTGTTTTTTTATTGTTAGTTTATATATAAATATATATATATATATATCTGTACATACATGTATGCACATATATATACATATATATATATACATACATATATGTGTGATCGTTTATGCATATTCATGTTTATTTAATTTATTTATTTGTTTACTTTCTTTTGTTTTTATTAGTTTTAAAACTATTTTGTATCGCTATCCTAGAGTAAATTTTATTTTGTGAACACAGTTATTTGCTATTTCTCTTCTACAGTTTAATAGATGCTGGGGTTCTTTAAAGTACAGTATAGCAATTTTTTCATGAAGGCATAATCTACATGGGTCGTATAGATGCCTACACGTGGTAGCTTGTCTTATTATTTTCCATTCGACCACCGGCGAATGTCCGATTTCTTTGAGTTCCCAGTATTTATTCGCTAGTGTTGTTTTTATACTGTGTTTTTTTTTATTGTTGAGTGTACTTTTGTGGTCATAGTATCGGGTTTTGAAATCTAAGGAAGTCATACCTACGTAATATTTATTTATCTATCTATCTATCTATCTATCTATCTATATATATATATATATATATATATATATATATATATATATATATATATGTATATATTAAACTCTGGTTCAGTTTCGAAAGATAACCACTGTAAGGGCATTTGCGCGTGTAATAGTGTGGCAAAGTTTGCGCAATCTGCAACGTCATCTCTCCTGAATCTACACTGCTTGAGTCCAATGGCAAGAAAAACATCCAGGACGACTGGAAATAATGACGAGATAAACGGAGAATACATACAGCACCTTGAATTCCAAATGGTCACCCATCTGGTGCTGACCAGGCTCATCGTTGCTTAATGTCGGTGATCTGACAGAAACCGGTATGACAAAATGATTATATATGTATATATATATATATATATATATATATAGGTATGTATGTATATATATATATGTATATATATGTATGTATATATATATGTATATATATGTATATATATATGTATATGTATATATATATGTATATGTATATATATATATATATATATATATATATATATATATATATATATATATATATATATATACCCACACACACCCGAGGCCAAGAGAAATTATATTATTAGACAAGCATCGGTTGGTGTCTGCTTCACCTCTCCTTCGTCCATTTTGGGAAAGGGTGAGACATGAAAAATGTCTTACTAAATTATCAACTACTTCTAGTCACGCACTGAACACTGTTGAAATAAATGCAGATGATCAATGCATTAAGTATATCATTTATGTAAACATGAATAACTAAATATTTGTGTATATCTATGCGTTTGCATATATATATATATATATATATATATATGTATATATATGCGTGTGTGTATATATATACAAATGCATAGATATGTACATGTATTTATTCATATATATATATATGTGTGTGTGTATTTATGCATATATATACATATATATATATATATATATATATATATATATATATATATATGAAACTATTTTAATTATATATTATGTATAAATGGAAGACTTCAAGACAACTTAAAAAGTACTTGATAAGCTGTCCTTTTAAGTAATCCAATTTATCAAATTTCCACTATTAATGATTAGTATGATATTGTCCCATTGATTACTGCACATTCAGCCACTTATATCCTCGAGTAGCCTACGAGCCGTGATAAATGATGACTCCTATATATATATATATATGTATATATATATATATATATATATATATATATATATATATATATATAATAAAATTAACAATTAAATTTACCAAAATGATATTTATGTCTCGGCAACAGTGAGAAAAGCATATCTTATTTTTCTTTTATTAATATTATTGTAATTTTCCCCCTTTTCCCTTGTAACATATTTGTGAATTATTCCATGGATTTCGGCCTTTAGATTATTTTGGACCATCTTCCAATTACGGGATTTCCTTTGATTTTACTTGTGTAAATGGAAATTCAATTAACTTTCTTGAAGTTATATTTTTGGATTTTACCGTCATTGGATTATTTATCTTTCACGTGTAATCACTTTTTTCCTTACCATATTCACTCTGCTTCACTTTTTGTATGTATTTAAGTAAGATCTTTGACTTACTTGTCGTTTCATCAAATACTTTTGTATTAAAAATCCGATCCCGCATTTTGCTAATTCCTACCCTCTGATGAGGGAAAGTATTTCTTCGAAACTCCGCAGATTAAGGACTATCCACTTTTCAAGTGTTTCCTTTTCAGATTAAATATGTTTTTAACTCATTTTCAAAATGTTTTTAACATGTTTTATTAACTGTTTGCTCTTTTATATATATATATATATATATATATATATATATATACACATATATATATATAAATTCTTATTCCTGTCTGTCTGTTTGTTTGTTTGTTCACAATTTGGTTAATATCTACAAAATATGTCTTACTTTAATCTTTCATCTATTTCTATATATAGTATGATACTTGAAAAATTATACAATTAAGAGATTGCCTTATTTGCATATGACATTAAGAAAGATTGATTTTACGAAATAGCGGTATCCTAGTTAATGTTGTTAACGAGAGAATTATTTTAAGTATTCTATTTAAAATTGTTATTTCATAAATTGTAAACAAAAATAATATTGATAATATATTTAATTTCATTTATTTTGGAATTAATATTTCCAACACCGACCTTTTTTAAAACTTTTTTTAGAGTTATTTGCGCCTAGATGCTATTCATAAAATAACAAACGTTTATCAAATATTATTTGGTGATTTCATTAAGTTTCTAGCTGGAAAAATAATTCCGTATAGATAGAAAAAATGTTTGGCTTTTATTATTTTTTTTTTAATATTTAAAAAACAAAACACTTACGAAAAAACTGAAAAGATTTCATTTGTTTTATTTTATTTCTTACGGCAATATTGAAATCGGTAAATTACCACGTAATTCAGCGTCGTAAAAAAATTAAGATCTGCTGCCCCAATTTACACTTTTTTCTTTTTTCGCGTTAATTTCATCGATTACAAACTTAATTTTCTAAGTGGAAAGGTAACTTTATACGACGCGACCCAGCGGCGTATAAAGTTACCCCTAAAAAATTGAGATCTACTTTTTTTTCAGCTTAATACATTTAAACAGCCTTTATAAATATTATGAGAAGAAATTTTGAAAAAAAAATAATAAAATAACATGTTAGAGTGTTTCTGTATAAATTTAACGTAAAATGAGCACCCACATTTTGGCCACCAAGCGTTCACCTTTAGCCTTTTTTCAAGTTTGGCGATTGAAAGGGTCGGCAAAATCAGACAAATACAATTTGATTTTTTTGTGGTGGGAGGGATTAAATTGAAAACATAAAATAACGATAAATTTAATTATTTTTATGAGACCATTCTCTACTTTCACCTAACAATTTATTAAACAAAACAAAGCCCAAAATATCATAAAACGACGAATAAAAAGCTAATCGAAAATCACCCCCCCCTAAAAAAAGCAAATCTAAAATGTCCTTTATTTACAAAAAACGCCAGAAAAAAAAGTGTCCATACAAAAAATAAAGGTAAATGTGTAGTTAGCAGCGTAATAATTTGACAGCCAAAAATTTATAAAAACTGTTTATTTTTATATAAAACATTATTAGACCGATGTTTTTCATCATTTTTTATTAGACTAAATGTGCACGCCTTACACTTTAAAATTAAGCCTTTTTAGGTTTGCCAGATTAGTTTTTTATAGCTAAATTTGACTTTCTACGCTCTTTCATTACAAAAAATAAATATAGCGGCTAAAAACATCGTTCATGGAAGAGCTTAAAAAGATTAATATGCCAAACCTTTGAAAGGCCTAATTTTGAAAGCAATATAGCAGCCTTGAATATAAATGATAAAATAATAATAAAAATTATTTTTTCTGGTTTTATTTCAGCCTTTGGGTCTAACAATGTGTTTTCTATAAAATAAATAGTTTTTATATTTTTTGGTTTGGCAAACAATTTACGCCGCTAAACAACACATTTACCAAAATAAAAAATAAATGAACGCATAAATATTTATAAACCTTATTTATTTAGGTTCACACAATCGTGTGTTTCCTTAGGACAGTGATCTTCTGTCGAAATATCTGGTGGAGATGATCTCAGATACTTTTTTTTGGGGGGGGCGATTACATTTACATGTTTTTATCCGTTCTTTTATTTTTGAAATTGTTGTCTGGGGGTGTCCACGTTACCTATGATGAAAATGATATGTATAGCGGACGTGTTTCAAACGGAACTTTATGTCAACCCAGGGAACGCCGGATACTCATGCTAGTATATATATATATATATATATATATATATATATATATATATATATATATATGGTTGACTCTCAAGTCGATTTCAGCGTATGGGCTACAGTCACAACATCTAAGTTGCTTGGAAATCCACAGAGATGATTTGTTTTTAGTGGTGAGGTCCTTATGTAGAACCAACCACACTTTTTGATATTACTCTTTACATTTTTAGGTGCAGATAACTGCCATGGGACAGAGTATACGGTAGACCGTAGGTTTTTACATCGAGGTTACTTTTAACGAAGATTGGGTGCATCTTCCCAGTGAATTAATGCCCCCAGATACCAACCTGGAAATTTCTACGACTCGGTGCGATACACACAGCGCATAGCCTTTCCAAATTGCCACCCATCTGGTACTGGCAAGGCTCCACGTTGCTTAAATTTGGTGATCTTGCGAGTGTAACGTAATCCCCCATTGAGGAGCGTTAGAACTACGCTGAGGTAGCTTTGTTTTCCCGGGTGACGCCAGATAACCCAAGGATTTAAGATAGAGAAGATAAATATACATATTTTATTTCATGTCAAAATATATATTGTTTGAAAACCAGAGAAATTTATTTTTACGGCTAAAAGTTGACAACAGGAAATTTCACTTAGAACCTTGTCTGGCCTTGCATGAACCACGGGTCGGATGTCAAAATTGACATCTGTCCTTGAAATTGGTGAGAGAATTTCAGTGTGGGAACGGTACCCACCCAGGGACCTGGGGCTTTCGATCTCGTGGAGATTTCGTGGCGAAACCCTATTGGCTGGAAAGAATTTCCAACCCCATCCACTTACCTTACTATATGTACGACTGTCGTGCGAAAATTAATCAGAAGAGCGAGACAAGTTTAGCCAGAGAGAGTTTCAGATCAGAGTAGAGAAGAGACGTGACCCCTCCCCACCTCATCCATACGTCGGTCGCTGTCTGTGAAAAGAGTTGAGACTAAAAAAAACGTACAAAATCTGAATGAGAACTGTAAAATATTAGTACATAATTTTATGAGAATTAAGCTTTTGTAGATAGACTACAATCGTTGTCTTTCTTCCTGCCTGCCGCTTCGATATTCGCTCAGCATACCAGATTATGTAACAACCTCCGAGGAGCCTAGACGACATGTGCTGAGATCCAGTGAAATAAGAGTCCTAGCCACCTCCTTGAGTGAGGCGTTACACGAGAACCGGTGTGTCAACGTATGTTTATTTTACAAATAAACAAGCAACTTGCATATTGTAAAAGCCGTGACATTTGTTGAGTTCATTTACGAGCATCTATTCCATAGGTCGATGAGTAGAACTGTCGAATATCAACGCTGTGATTTTAGGTTTAATCTCCGGCGAGTGAAAAGTGCCTTGATGAGTTGTGATACAACGAAACCATACTGTATGTGAATGACTATATATGTATATATGTGCGTGTTTTGGTGTGTGTGTGTGTGCGTGTTTTATATCTTTATAGACGTGTCATCATTTTACAAATCCTGGAGACCACTCCAGCACTTACCGTGAAAATAACGGTAAAACCGAAGCAGGCACGCGACGTCTCTTCTGTTTGAAATAGAACAGAGAAGAAAAGGTCATCGCCAACCAGGTTTCGAAGCTGGTGTTTTACTTTTTTCAAAGCGGATAGGATCGTCCAACAGCTCTTTCTCATATGTGGCAACCGTACTATGTTTGGCTCTCATACATGGAGAGGACTACGTCGGAAGGGAGATACTTTCTGAAGCAGTAGAAGGACGCAATCATTTTGTCGGTGACCTTCGCAAATGATTCGATATAAGTATTCTATTACAGATCAGACATGAATGTGAGTTCCAAAGTCTTGTTGAAACAGTGCTTTTTTGAAACGAAGGGCATTTATATCTATTGTGTGAATGTAGTCATCAGAGGGATGGTGGTTTTAAGATAGAAGCTTGCTTTTTGATGCATTGAAATTAACCACCCACACTTTGGCCCATTGCACCAAATGCTTAAGTTCGAGGGAGAGATAATCTGAGAGTTCCTGGGCTTTGAAGTGTTACCGTAGATGGTGGTGCCGTTGCCGTATATTTGACGAATGACTTTAGAACGTGCTTTGAAGATCATTGATGAAGATAAGTAAGTGTGTGTGTGTGTGTGTGTGTATTGTGATATTATTATTATTTTTGTCGTTTATAGCTAGACTACATTCCAGAGTTTCTGTTCCGTGTTTTATACTTGTAAAGATATTTGCAAACACAAAGAATTTTCTTTTTAGAAAAGACACTAAAATTCTAAAAAAAAAAATAGTTTATTAAAAGATAAAAAAGAAAGCTATATAAAGTCTTTGTTAGGGGAGAAACCTAGTTTGCAAATTAAAAAACAACAACAAAAAATGGAAGGAGACTCTTCGAAGTAGAGAGACTTTGTCGTAAAAAAAGAAATCATTTAACTCCATTCCGAAGCTCTTTTCGCTTGTCAATAACATTTTTTCTAGAAAAAAAATAAATGAATAAAATGATATAAAATTAAAAATTAAATAAAGTTCTGTCCATTTAGTCTCATTTGTTTGGCTTTTTTTTTCTCTTTAGACTTTATTTTCATTTAAATTTTTTTCATTGGATTGTTATTTTACGCTTTTTCTTATCCACTGATTTTTCCCCCTCCGAAACGCCAGTGTATAATATTACTTCCATCCACCACTGCTGCGCGTTCGCTCCATTCGATTCACGTCTTCAGTCTTGTTTGACGTTAATTGCTTCGGAATTCGGAATAATTTCATTTTGCCGCCTTAGCTTGCATTTACGAAATGATGAATGTGGACACTTGTGGCCTGAGATAAACAGGGGCGAACGCTGCCGGCAAAGATACAATGGCTTCTCTTCCTATTTTATGTTCATTTAGTAAGAGATGTGCTATTATTGTTTATTTTTAGTAAACTTGTTTTTCTATCACTTCACTTCTTCTTTCCCCCCGTCTCTATCTATCTATCTATCTATCTATCTCTATCTATCTATCTTAACACATTAGTCTGTCTTTCTTCTCTCTTTCTTTTTCCTTTTGTTCTTTACAAAAACTCGTCCCTCTACGCTTTCAAATTTTCCTCCTCCTACTATCACTTTTGTTACCCTTCTTCCCCATCACACTTACTCCGTTGTTCTACTCCCTCACTTTATACTACACTAGAACCCCAGCATACGATGACCCTAGCATATGTTTTTCTTTCAGGTTACGATGTGGAATATGATGTTTTTTATTCCGGTCCCTGGTTACCGTATTTTCCCCGTCTTACGATCTTATAATGTCATTTGATTATATACATGTATATTACATATTGTACTGTACTTTGTTACTAATTTTTAATGCCGTATCCCAGGGTTCTACCGTACTACACATTCTTCATCTTTATCGAGGCAACTCATCATCATAATCATGATCATCATCAAACAGATCATCCTCATCATCAGCAGCAGGAGCGTCGTATAGATATTCATTTTCACCATCATCATCTATATAATCATCATCGTGATCCATAAATAATCAGCATACAGACTATCATCATCACCATCGTTTTAATAGTAATAATAATAATTACTTACTCGTAGTTTTTAAACAAATTATTTCAGTAATCTATCAGTAACAACAACAGATGGATTCCGTTGAAGCCTGAGTAACAGCAGGTCTCACAATATTTCCACAACAGTCAGTTTTTTCAGTTCGTCTTTGTAACTGATTGTGTATCCTTCCCACAGCCGTTTATCATTGATCTCCCGCTGGTATTGGCTAGTGATTTTCTTTGGATTTAGTGTACTTTATCTCCTTCGTGTTTTAAAACACTTAAACGACCATATTGTAATTACAAGCGATGTAGCTCGCACGGCGTTTATTTTATTGGGGAATTGCTTTCTTATGGGATTTCAAATGCATATCGGAAAACTGATTTCACTTAGTTCCCGTGTAATGCTACTTCTCTGGTTGCATTTGTGTTTACACAATCAGTAAATTGCGTTATTTTCTGCCATGTTTGCTGGCTTCCGAACTCGAAGATTTATTTTTACATTTTAACTACTTTCATTACTTCCGGGTTTGGATGGCGTGAATCCTCCCTTTGATTCCAGTTTCTCCAAGTCTAACAAGGTATATGTATGATAATATCAGTTACAAGCTATAAGATAAGACATTCGGCGAATGAGTGATATATTAAATTTCTATCCAAGATCAAAGTGTAGTATCTGTTTAAATTATTCAGTTGCCGACGCTATCAATTTATCATCATTTTTGTTAGTCTCTATTACTGATACAACAATTGCAATATTTTTCACGATTCTGATACAATTACCGATTCCGTACTAAACTCCTGATTCTGATACAATTACCGATTCCGATTCTTTATAAATCTCTAAATGTTTTACTATAAAATAGTCATTTTGTCCCGATTACTCTAAAAAAAAATCTTAAATGTGCATATATTTTCTCAAACGTAAAAACCCACTTTTGAGGAGGTGATCTAGAGATTTTAGTCTTACTAGAAGTTTAAATAAATAAATGTTTATTGTTTATTTTTTACTACAAGCAGTGGAAGATATTTTATAAAAAGAAAATCAATTAAAATAGATAACTAAAAGAATCGGTTTTGGCATCGGAAAATAGGCTCCAATTTTCCCGATTTCGATACCCATTTCGATACTCCAAAAAGCTCCGTTTTTTCTGATTCTCGATTCCGATTCCGATTAATCGTCCCAACACTAGTCTCTATGCACATGCCCCTAAACAAGATCCTTCCAAAAATGGGAAACCTTAATTTGGACAAAATTGTCGGACTAGAAGGACTCCTTTTCCCCTGCTCTTTGAAGAAACGGGCGCTACATTTTGATTAAAACGCCTCTATCATTACTTCGCCTCGTATCACATGATAACTCTTTTAGAAGTTTGATTAGCCATTCATATTTTATTTATTTACATCATTGCAGTTACAGGGAAAACAAAGATATAAATACTCCAGCTTCTACACTGACAACTTTAGAAAGACAGATACCTATTTCCATTGAGAGCTCGAAAACGATAGCCTATCCGGGGAGATTAAAGAATAAACTGTCCGATTCGATGTAAATAAATTTCCGTTTAGTATATGTGTGTTAATAATAATAATAATAATAATAATAATAATAATAATAATAATAATAATAATAATATAAATTTAAATTCACTTCCGCTTCCGGTTTACAGTATTTTTTAATAATAATTATACTATGTAAAATTTTACGTTAATACAGAGTGACCCTCCCCCAAAACGGGCCCCAACTCTAATTAGGTCCCTGTTTCTTAGTGTTTTGTCCGAATGAAATGAAACTTTGGTCATAACTAGTTTATTATATTCAAAACATCACATCAAAACACTAGGGTCTTTGGCCTTTTTTTCTCCGTTGACTGTAAAATGCTCAGAAAAACAATTGAATGTCCTCTGTTTTTTGGGGGATCAACCTGTATATTGATTATTTTTGCTCTCGTATTAAACAAAGCTAAGTTCTTAAAGTAATTAACCCTAATCCTCGAGTTGCCTCCGGGCTTTGATAATTGGTGACTCCTATGTAAAGAAAAAAAAAGTAATAACTATAGAAGATAAAAATTTGATAAAACTGCAAGGAATGTCTCTCAACAACGTATTTATGGTGACGAATTTTTAAGAGTACCGAAAAGGCGCTAATGTTATAGTTTACTTGTTACTGCGACGCCTTGGGGTGGAACGGAGGAGAGCAGTTTCTCTTTTCGGGCTAACTGTACCATTTCAAGTTCAAAATGATAACAATCAACATCCAAATGGACTTATTTACAAGTGAAAAAATCAATCAATTTCAAAATGGATGAATCAACTTCAAAACGAATTAATCAATTTCAAATTGGATGATTTTTTTTAAACTAAAGAATTTCAAATCAGCAAGTTAGAAACGATGATCTATTCAAAAGATCCCCCCTGAGACTTACACTAACTTCATTACTAAAATACGGATATTGCTTCCCGCTGTAATTAACTTAGATGATATTAAATTTTAAATAAATTTCTTTGGAACGTTTGTGTAATTTTTTTGTATCTCTTGGAAGTAAAATTAAAAGAATAAACATTAAATGTGTGTGCATTATATTAATTCCAATTTGAAGTTGATAATTTCTAATTCTGAAGTTGATTCATATATTTTGAATCTGATTGATCCAGTTTTAAGTTGATTAATTTTTTCACTTGAAAATATGTCCATTTTGAACTTGAAATGCTAGTGAAACCAACCTGATGTAACGTGTGTGCTAACAAATACTCCGTCGTTTATATTTTAATAAGAAAATGCTCGATAAAAGTCCCACAACAGCTAATATAATGTAGTCAGTTTTAAAAATATACAGTTTCTGCTTAGCCTACTAGGATTTCATCGGTCTGACTATGCTGTTTCTCCGGTAGAGTCCGATTACAATGAAACACAAAACATTCAACATGGTTCAATTGTTGAATGGTGCTGAATATATGGTCGGATAATATACGACAGAAATGGCAATTTCTGGTCAAGAAAACTCCGGGGAAAAACACGCTTGTAATTAATATTTTTTTTAATGCAAGGTTTCCTAAGATCTTGCAGATTCTACGATCAACCACTTTTGGATTTTACTTTACACTGTTTTATGGTGAATACATTATCTATCTATCTATCTATCTATATATATATATATATATATATATATATATATATATATATACAGACACACATATATATATACGTATACATATATATATACATGCACACACACACACACACACACACACACACACACACACACACACATATATATATATATATATATATATATATATATATATATATATACATATATATTGGATTACCTTGTTATCTGTTTTAGTTACACATGTTTGTTTTACCGGATCGTATCAACGACCAGCAACTTCGTCAGACTTGAACAGACGTCTGAAAAGGAAAATGTGTAACTAAAACAGAAAAAAAAAACGGAAATAAAAATATATATTTGCTCTGCAATAGTATTGAGCACCTTCTTCAGGTTTTTACTAATTACCAGTTTCGCACTTGTTATGAAAATAACGATAAAGCAGAGACAGGCTCGCAACGTCTCTTCTGTGGGAAAGAGGTTGCAGGGAAGAGAAAAGGGCATCCCCCACTAAACTACGAAGTCTATTTTGAACTCTGTCTAAGCAGGAAAGTTGCTTCTAGCAGCTTCTACCTAGATGGATCAAATAATCGATTCTGTTCAAAATTCCGTAAATTTCCAAGTTCGACAGAAAAACTAGAACAGTAGCCCGTATGTGCGTCACGGTTTCCAGATTATAAATTATTTGATCGGGAGATCCAATTTAGTAAAAAAGCTAGAAATTTATAGCACATCACGAACATTAAATTATTATATAGATACGCTAATTACATGCTTGTGGTATGGTATCACCTTATATCCTCATTTTTATTAAATAGGATCTTCCGATCACCGGAGTCGTAATGTAAAAAAAAAAAAAAAATGAAAAGAAAAGAAAAACGATGTCTCTTTTGGAGCGTAAAATATACTTTCTTAGTCTTTTGATTATGATTCAAGGGAAGTATACGTCTGTCTTAATATGGTATAATGATATCGTGTGGTTTCTGTTCGTGCTGGGCGTGCATACAATGGAACTATGTCACAGACTCCTATAAGGATATCGGTGAAAAACCGTAATAACCAAATATATTCTGACACTACATTAAACAGGTTACCTAGATAAATATTTTACAGTTTTAACAAAAGGGCTACAATAATATCGCGGGGTCTCCATCCACGTTGAACGCCCAAAGAATGTTCAGAAACTATATATTCCATATGAAAAATGCTGCTGTTCAAAATATAATACTTGATGAACATGTCTGATATTGAAGTCTGTACACAAATGGTTCAATTGCAAGGAAGATTGTGAATTTTATTAACCATTCCATCAGGGGGAATCTGGGGTAGCGGTATTTTAGTTTATTTTAATGCTCCAGATATTTCCATCTGGGATTGCCTTAGGGAATACTTGCAAATCTTTCAAACCACAAAACTTCAAACACAAAAATTAATTCCAAACAAAGAACCGGTTTTTATTCAAGACGAAGTAAATGAATACTGCAACCGTTGATAGATTTCTTTTTCTTTATTGCAGAAGGAAACGAGGTTTTAGAACAGCTCTTGTCTATTTTGGTTGGCTAGATTTTCTTATGTATCCTTCCTTTTGCGAAATGAAGTCTTTGATTCGCATTGCTGGTGCCATGTCGGTTTTTGTTTCTCCGTTTGTCTTCATTATCGTTCGGAATTATTTACCAAAGTCTTCCGAAAAACCCAAAGGCGGAGGCAGAGGATAATTCGTTCTCTCTGTTTATTCCTGGATTCAAAATCTTTATTGAAACGCTTGGCACGTCTCGCCGTATCTCTGATCTTCTAAATCAACATACGGGCACTACCCAACCTCATAACATTTCTCCAACATCCGCCCTCACACGCATGCGCGCAAGCTCATACATATGTACATGACTGTATGTAAGAGTATTATGAACGAATACATGGCGAGCATATCAAAAATTAAATGCCTACTAAGAATTAATATACGTACGTATATACAGCAAAATAGCAAGTATGCATGTCATAATTACATATTTACATGCACATATACTTTCATCACCGTTTATACAGTTATGTATGAGCAAGGAAATAAAACTACACACACATACACGCAAGGTTACACACATACATATACACATACACGTATGTATATATATATATAAATATTCACAGTTATGTATTTATATATGAATATAAATAGTTACAAAAGCAAATATCCACATTTAAATATATGTTTCTAGATATAAAGCCAATCTACATTAAAAACAATCGAATTATGCGTGTATATATATATATATATATATATATATATATATATATATATATAAACATATATTTTAATATAGATACAAATGTTTGCTTTGTAACTATGTATATTTATGCCAATATATATATATAAATTAATTATTTATATTCATGCCTGTATATTAGGCACTGCCAAAAATGGCCGAAAAATCAAGTTGTTGTTTTATAAAACGAAATTACATTTATTAAAATCCATTATTTCTGAGTAACTTTTTTTTTCCAGAAAGATAAAACCCTGAATTTTATCATATAGAAAACAGAATAATGTAAAACTTTTTCTACTATTTTTAATTAAGTTTTAAATGTTAAATTTCCCCAAAAAGTTAACAATTGACATTTTTTTGTCTTGCACCAAAAACGTACATAAATATTTTTTAAAAAAGGTTTTTGAAATAATGAATTTATTTATTTGTTGTTTAACTAAGATTTAAGATGATTTTCTAAGAGAATATGCAAAAATATTATAATATAAGTACCTGGATTTCAAATAATTCCACTTATTCATATAGGCAACCAGTTATTTCGCGTCGATCTAGAGTCTAGATCGACACTGTTTACGTTTGCATTTGATAAAAAGCAAACTATGGAAGACCAAACAGGCCAAAAAAAACTTATTTTTCAGTGACGAAAATTCCAATGTATTATTAAGCAGAGGCTGGCCAGTACCAGATGGGTGACGATTTGTATGAGTTTGGTTTTTAATGTGTATGTGTGTGGGGGGGGCCAGGCTCCCCACCATTTCAATTTAAAGCAGAATAAAAAAAATATTTCAGCGCGTTTGGTCCACCGTAGTCGAAAGGCGGCAAACGTTTTCAAACGAGAACAAAAAAATGATGCTATTTTTAACACAAAGGGAACAATATTTATCGAATTTTTTTTGTATCGATTCTTCAAAGCATGCCCTGTTTAATAATGGTCATGCATTATTCGGCTCGCTAAAAAAAAATTGTTAATTTATTTATCAAAGATTTTAAAATGGCTTTTTTTCGCATAAATATTAAATTTTTTTTTGTTTTGCTTAACTTAAATTAATTATTTTACTTAACATATTCACCGAATTTCACACTTCAAAACTCAAAAGCGGGATAATTAAACACAATCGAAGTTCTGATATTCAGACGTCAAAATAAGGTATGCAAACAATAAACACTTTTTTTTAAATCTATAATTCTGTCCCTTACAACAACACAATATGTTGTGTTCAGTTTCAGATGATTTTTTTAAGCATATTTGTTCCCACTTCAAAACAAGGGGGGGGGTTGTAAGCAAAAAAAATATGTATATAAATATCGTTTATGAAAAAAAAGTACCGTGTAATAAAGTTCATTCTTCTCTTAATAATCGCTGAAAATTTCGTATTGATCCGATAATTACCTGACTTTTGGTAGATTTTTAAAAAGACGGTCCGTCAAAAAGTATTGACCTGCCCCTCCCCCAGTTTTGGCGGTGCCTACTGTATATATTCATTATTAAATATTTATATTATTCATGCTTGTATATATATATATATATATATATATATATATATATATATATATATATTTGTAGTCATCGACATACAGTCCTTTTTCGTTGTATCACAGCTACTCAGTGCCGCCAGACTAGCACCACTCCCAAGCCAAGGATCGAACATAGAACTGTCGTGTCGACAGTCGGCAGCTCTACCTCTCGACCAGGATGTGTGTGTGTGTGTGTGTGCGCGAAAGCGTCGCCCGCAAATAACTCGTCTGATTGTCTATTTAAACAAACATCCGTCCGTTACTTGTACAGTGCTCAAACCGCCTGTTTTTAAACAAACCGTGAGTTTTATATTTTTAAGCCAATTTAGTACCGAGTGAGATATATTTACGACAGTGCTCTACCCAAATAGGGGGGGGCATATGCACACACACACACACACAAACACACACACACACACACACACACATATATATATATATATATATAAATATATATATATATATATATATATAGTTTTAAAAATAGTAACCGGAAGTTTCTCGAGAGCTCTTTCGGCTATCATCTCGTTAGGAGAAAATCGATAGCGTACAAAATAATATTGTGTCGAAAAATAAAGAGTTCTAATGGGGAACTTATTAAATGACGAGATGATAGCCGAAAGAGCTCTCGAGAAACTTCCACTTACTATTTTTAAAACTACATATAAATTCTGTATCTCTAAACATTTATTTAAATATATATATATATATATATATATATATATATATATATATATATATATATATATATATATATATATACATACATATATGTGAAGTTTATATAGACTATTTTGCATATATTGTAACATATTTTTATTATGGATACTTGTATTCTATGTGTGCATATGGCTGTATGGTTAAATCCTTGGCTAGCCGCACTGATGATATGTGATACAACGAAACAGTACTGTATTTTGATGACTCTCTCCCTCTCTCTCTCTTTCTCTCTTTCTCTCCCTCCCTCTCTCTCTCTCTCTCTCTCTCTATATATATATATATATATATATATATATATATATATATAATGTGTGTGTGTCTGTGCGTGGGTGTTTAGGTGTGATCTCTCGTGTATGAATATATACGTATGCACACACATCGGCACACACCCACACACACAAACACATATCAAAACTAAAGCTGGCTTACCGTGACACCATATATAAAAAATCTAGCCAACTTTTGGCATATTTTTATTAGTTTGAAAATATGTTTTTTTTAACCAATTCTCATAAAATTTTAACCATGGAATAGTATTATGATCCTCGGAATTCCTGCAAATTTCCATCTTGTTTCCTTTCAGAATATCAA